>NW_028158955.1:0-100000 GCF_964263955.1 Coregonus lavaretus | reverse complement strand
ATAAGAAATAATGTATGCACTAACTGTAAGTCGTTCTGGATAAGAGCGTCTGCTAAATGACTAAAATGTAAATGTAATATCTAAGTTCTCAAAGAAGGTGTCAGCTAAGGTAGCATGACCAGCGGATTCCCAAGTGTATAATTGTGAGTAAATGTTATGAAAGCATGAATTGATCTCTAAATGATCAATACATTTGTTAGCCAGCTCGTCAGTTATCTCAGGGATGGTTTGATTTGCGGTTCTCTGACGCTGCTGGTGTGCCATCGTTTTCCCTGATTTCTCGCCATGTTCATAATTTTTGCATCGAGATTTACTAATGAGATTTTCAGCTTGTCGAGTTGAAAGATCAAACTCTATCTGAAGTGTCAAACGTTGTTTTAGTAAATCTGCGGATGAAGAGTGTAATATATATGCCATATCCAAATCCAATATTTTATTTGTAAGTTCCCCATGGAGTTGAATATTGCACTTCTTTAATCTTGCGCTGTATGAAATAATTTGGGCCCCTTAGATAAGCCTTCATTGATTCCCGTACTGTTGTAGGAGACATTCCAGGGGTTTAATTTACCTCGAGAAATAGCTCCATTTGAGATGATATAAAAGCTGTGTATTTGGTATAAGTAGTTTCGTAGTAAGGGGAGAATGATCCAAAATGACTATAGCTTGGTAATCACATTCCGTGATAAGTGGCAGAAATCTATTGTCTAGGAAAAAGTAGTCTATAAGTGAGAAGGTGAATACTCCCTAGCTGACTCTGCTAGGGTGGTTCCAAACTGTGGGATTACGGAAACGCCACGCATCAGATATGCCATATGTCTTAAGGAATAGCTGAATTGTGGATACTGTCTTTGATGAAGATGATACCTTAGGAGAGCTACGATCCAGATTGGGCGACAGTACACAATTCATATCACCACCTAGTATTAGGTGGTGTCCATATTTGATAATCGAGAAAATACATTTGTGAAGAATGAACTGTTATCCCAATGTGGTGCATAAATGTTAGCCAAGATAACAGGTATATTATACAGTCTTCCTACTACTACTGAAACGACCTGCAGAGTCTGCCTCTACACTTGACATTGCGAACTGTATGTTTTTACTAATTAAAATGGCTGCTCCTCTAGTTTTAGAATTAAAATTGGAATGATATGATTGACCGACCCACCCTCCTTTTAAACGAGAGTGGTTGAAGTGCGGAGATGTGTCTCCTGAAGAAAGGCGATATCTACTTTAAGGTGATTTAAATGAGAAATAACCTTTTTATGTTTCACTTGGGTGATTTAAAGATTTAACATTCCAGCTAGCAAAAGTGACGATCAACCAGCTGTCCCTCTCATGATATTAGGCCTAGCCATGTAAAGTCACATGGGAAGAGGATAGATGTCAGATTACAATAACAACTGATCCATTAAACATTTTTTTTAAATTAGCAAATGGCAAACTCCAAGAGGGTGGTCATGTGCCTTTTACTGAGGAGTGGCTTCCGTCTGGCCACTCCACTATAAAGGCCTGATTGGTGGAGTGCTGCAGTGACGGTTGTCTTTCTGGAAGGTTCTCCCATCTCCACAGAGGAACTCTGGAGCTCTGTCAGAGTGACCATCGGGTTCTTGGTCACCTCCCTGCCCAAAGCCCTTCTCCCCCGATTGCTCAGTTTGTCCGGGCGGCCAGCTCTAGGAAGAGTCTGGGTGGTTCCAAACTTCTTCCATTTAAGAATGATGAAGTCCACTGTGTTCTTGGGGACCTTCAATGCTACAGAAATGTTTTGGTACCCTTCCCCAGATCTGTGCCTTGACACAATCCTGTCTCGGAGCTCTACGGAGAATTCCTTCAACCTCATGGCTTGGTTTTTGCTCTGACATCCACTGTCAACTGTGGGACCTTATATAGACAGGTGTGTGCCTTTCTAAATCATGTCCAATCAATTGAATTTACCGCAGGCGGACTCCAATCAGGTTGTAGAAACATCTCAAGGATAAGCAATGGAAACAGGATGCACCTGAGCTCAATTTCGAGTCTCATAGCAAAGGGTCTGAATACTTATGTAAATATGGTATTTCCGTTTTGTATTTTTTTATTTGTAATACATTTGCCAAACTTTCAAAAACCTGTTTTCGCTTTGTCATTATGGGGTATTGTGTATAGATTGATGAGGATTTGTATTTATTTAATCCATTTTAGAATATGTCTGTAACGTAATAAAATGTGGAAAAATTCAAGGGGTCTGAATACTTTCTGAGGGCAGTGTATGAATTTTTATATATATACTTTTTTTGCTTAACAGGCTCTGCCTGAACATTCCCTTAATGTCAACGAACTTATCTAGAACTTGGTTGCCATGTTCTCAGAATATTAAATATTACTGTTCTAGACACGTTCCATGGGAACGTTGCATTAACATTTCTGTGTATCAGTTGTCACGACGTCCCAAAGAAACGTTCTACAGACAAAAAACAAATCATTACACGCCCTGTTACTGTTGCTATGCCCATCAAGGCCCTGATTGGTGAACCACTGATCCTTGTCTGTTGGCAAGGTTACGGATACTCACACACAGTGCTTTTAACACAGTGTTTTCAACTGACATACCTTTGACAAACATGATGTTCATTTCTACAGTAATTATTATACAGCATGTCCTCACCTGGGATTTGAACTCACAACCGTTTGGTTCAAGGCATTCACAACTTCCTGCTACGCCACCATGTCTGTCAGTTATCAGTTAATCGGACTATTCTCTCATCATTGATTTTATTAACTTATTTCAGCAATTTACGTGCTTTCTGTGCAGTTGTCTAATGTTTGTGGAAACGTTAGTTAATGATCTAATGAGACTCTTAAGGGAACGTTCTCTAAAGTTGTGGGAACGTTTGTTGTTAGCTGGGTATGTGAAACAGATAAGCAAAAACTTGGGATTTTGTTTAATATGCGAAAATGTAGAGTTACTAAGTAGCGTAGTCAAGAATGCAATGATCATATTAGGGCCAGGGTTAGGGGTAGGGGTAGGGGTAGGGTTAGGTTAGGGTTAGGTTAGGTTAGGTTAGGTTAAGGTTAGGTTAGGTTAGGTTAGGTTAGGGTTAGGGCAATATTAGCACTCTACATTTGAGACAGACCAAGCGAAGGGGAACAAAAGTAGGTTTAAATATATCCCTCTGGTGGAGGGTTAGGGTTAGGGTTAGGGTTAGGGTTAGGTTTAAATATATCCCTCTGGTGGAGGGTTAGGGTTAGGGTTAGGTTTAGGGTTAGGGTTAGGGTTAGGTTTAAATATATCCCTCTGG
This sequence comes from Coregonus lavaretus, assembly GCF_964263955.1. Lineage (NCBI taxonomy): Eukaryota > Metazoa > Chordata > Actinopteri > Salmoniformes > Salmonidae > Coregonus > Coregonus lavaretus. The sequence continues at coordinate 96,722 of NW_028158955.1, read as the reverse complement.
TGGAGGGTTAGGGTTAGGGTTAGGTTTAGGGTTAGGGTTAGGGTTAGGTTTAAATATATCCCTCTGGTGGAGGGTTAGGGTTAGGGTTAGGTTTAGGGTTAGGGTTAGGGTTAGGTTTAAATATATCCCTCTGGTGGAGGGTTAGGGTTAGGGTTATTATATGTATTATAAGAAATGATTTGATTTGTGGATAAAAAGTTTAAGATATTTGATAGGCTGATGCGGGATTTGTTACAATATATTATTACCTGGTGAGGTTAGCATACGGCTAAATGTGCAAGGTTATGTAATAGGAACAGCTAACATGTAGCCTTTGATCAAATGTATTTATTTATTTTATTACTTGTATTTATTCAGGCCTAATTGAGACTAGGGTCTCATTCACAATGGTGCCCTGAGTACAAACATTTTCACAATCAATAACATTTATATTACAAATTAAAACAATAATATATATATTTTTTAAACAAGGCACAATTACAATAATACAATTGCAATAGTAACATGCAACTACGTCAACGATTTTAATTTACTCATGCTTAAACTTAAACTGAAACATGAACTTTTTTCTAAAGTTAAATATGGACCCAACTGGTTCTGTGTGTTTGGGTTCCAAAGGGAGGGGATATTACTGGAAACTTGTTAAAAGAGCAGGATCACAGAGGTTTTTAGTGTCACTTATTTCTCAAATCCAAGAAATGAGTCAAATTAACTGGGCCCTGCGTGCCTGGTCGGTATCTGGCCATGATAGGCCCCTCCCCTGCGTGCCTGGTCGGTATCTGGCCATGATAGGCCCCTCCCCTGCGTGCCTGGTCGGTATCTGGCCATGATAGGCCCCTGCCCTGCGTGCCTGGTTGGTATCTGGCCATGATAGGCCCCTGCCCTGCGTGCCTGGTCGGTATCTGGCCATGATAGGCCCCTGCCCTGCGTGCCTGGTCGGTATCTGGCCATGATTACTACACGTTTAGATAGCTGGCTAGACTCATTTACCAATCTATAAATTGTTAGCTGACATGGCTAATTGAGTGACTGTCAGTGACTGACATAACAAGAGAAAAGCTGCTGTTAAACAACCACATTTCTAAATTGCACCTTGTGTATTCTCCTATTCTAACTGTCAACAGTAAGTTGAGACCCCGACTGAATTCCTAAAATATATATACACTGAGTGTACAAAACATTACAAAACACCTTCCTAATATTGAGTTGCACCCCCTTTTGCCCTCAGAACAGCCTCAATTCATCGGGGCATCGACTCTACAAGGTGTCGAAAGCAGTTTTGATGGCCATTGTTAAAAGAGCAGAATCACTGCCCATGTTGACGCCGCAGTTGTGTCAAGTTGGCTGGTTGTCCTTTGAGTGGGGACCATTCTTGATACACACAGGAAAACTGTTGAGTGTGAAAAACCCAGCAGCGATGCAGTTCTTGACAAACTCAAACCGGTGCGCCTGGCACCTACTACCATACCCCGGTTAAAGGCACCTTTTGTCTTGCCCATTCATCTTGATTCACCTGGTCAGTCTATATCATGGAAAGAGCAGGTGTTCCTAATGTTTTGTCCACTAGTCACACTACATGATCCTTGGTTGGCTGAGTGTCAGTGGAAAGTTGTTTTGGGACATTCAAGTAATAATATTCAATAGCTAGCAACAAGATAACCCAATGTTTAGACTTCAAGTTTGTGACCCAATGCAGATGGTTTATCAAAGTTACTGGATTAATTCGGTAATTTTGGTAATTAACAGTTAATCTATTGCAATCTATAGTAACTTTGGTCAATTATACTTGAATAGATAGTATTACTTTTTAAAATATGTGTTAATTTTTCTAGTAGATAGACCATATGGTTCAAGAGAAAATAGCCTAATTAACGAAAAAAGCATCTAATCAATCAATTATTTTCAATTACCTCTGCAACTCCAAGTATTTACTTTTTTCACAACTGCCACCAGATTGGCACCAAAACATTTACAACAAACACATATTGATATAGTATTTGTTTTCATATTAAACACGTGGTATTCACTAGGTTGATGGTTTATATTTAGGATAATGTTTTACAGCTTCGTCATTCAATTGTTTATTTCAAAATCATCTTATTTGATGATTTTATATTGAAGGCCACACAGAGTAATTAAGAGGGCCAGAGTAATTACAGATTCCTGTGATAATCTGAAGTACTCAAAAGGGACACTAGATGTCTTGATAAATTACATAAAATACTTCAACGTTACCAAAATTCTGGTAGTTTACTGGTAAACTGAGAAAGTTTCAAGACTGCTTTCAAAGATGTGTTTTACCACCACTGCTCTCATTTGGATCATAGGTGCAGGGTCTCGGACCCGGCGGGAGCCAGCCCAATTTAACCCCTGCTTCTTCTTCTCTCTCTCTCTCTCCTCCCTCCTCTCCCCCAGGAAGCTCCACTGTACCAGGAACTATATCCATTTGAACCTCTTCATTTCCTTCATGCTGAGAGCTATCTCTGTCTTCATCAAGGACGGGGTCCTCTATGCTCAGGAGGAGGCAAACCACTGCTTCATACACACCGTGAGTTACACAGACACACCGTGAGTTACACAGACACACCGTGAGTTACACAGACACACCGTGAGTTACACAGACACACCGTGAGTTACACATACACACGAACGCACAGACACACGCACATTTCAACCATGTGATGACGGTTCATTATGCAGTAAGCGTGTGATGTGGCGGCAGGTAGCTTAGTGGTGAGCGTTGTGCCAGTAACTGAAAGGTCGCTGGTTCTAATCCTCGAGCCGACTAGGTGAAAAATCTGTCGATGTGCCCTTGAGCAAGGCACCATGTCTTAAAGTAATGATGGACTGTCGTTTCTCTTTGCTTATTTGAGCTGTTCTTGCCATAATATGGACTTTTACCAAATAGGGCTATCTTCTGTATACCCCCCTACCTTGTCACAACACAATTGATTGGCTCAAACGCAGTAAGAAGGAAAGAAATTCCACAAATTAACTTTTAACAAGGCACACCTGTTAACTGAAATGCATTTCCAGCTGACTACCCCATGAAGCTGGTTGAGAGAATGCCAAGAGTGTGCAAAGATGTCATCAAGGCAAAGGGTTTATATTTGAAGAATCTCAAATAGAAAATATATTTTGATTTGTTTAACACTTTTTTGGTTACTACATGATTCCACATGTGTTATTTCATAGTGTTGATGTCTTCACTATTATTCTACAATGTAGAAAATAGTAAAAATAAAGAACAACCCTTGAATGAGTAGGTGAGTCCAAACTACTGTATCCTGTATACTGTATCCACTGTCCATCTAGGGAGGGAGGAATATAATAAATATATACTGTATACTGTATCCACTGTCCATCTAGGGAGGGAGGAATATAATAAATATATACTGTATACTGTATCCACTGTCCATCTAGGGAGGAGGGAGGAATATAATAAATATATACTGTATACTGTCTCCACTGTCCATCTAGGGTGGAGGGAGAAATATAATAAATATATACTGTATACTGTATCCACTGTCCATCTAGGGAGGGAGGAATATAATAAATATATACTGTATACTGTATCCACTGTCCATCTAGGGAGGGAGGAATATAATAAATATATACTGTATACTGTATCCACTGTCCATCTAGGGAGGGAGGAATATAATAAATATATACTGTATACTGTATCCACTGTCCATCTAGGGAGGGAGGAATATAATAAATATATACTGTATACTGTATCTACTGTCCATCTAGGGAGGAGGGAGGAATATAATAAATATATACTGTATACTGTATCCACTGTCCATCTAGGGAGGAGGGAGGAATATAATAAATATATACTGTATACTGTATCCACTGTCCATCTAGGGAGGGAGGAATATAATAAATATATACTGTATACTGTATCCACTGTCCATCTAGGGAGGGAGGAATATAATAAATATATACTGTATACTGTATCCACTGTCCATCTAGGGAGGGAGGAATATAATAAATATATACTGTATACTGTATTCACTGTCCATCTAGGGAGGGAGGAATATAATAAATATATACTGTATACTGTATCCACTGTCCATCTAGGGAGGGAGGAATATAATAAATATATACTGTATACTGTATCCACTGTCCATCTAGGGAGGGAGGAATATAATAAATATATACTGTATACTGTATCCACTGTCCATCTAGGGTGGAGGGAGAAATATAATAAATATATACTGTATACTGTATCCACTGTCCATCTAGGGAGGAGGGAGAAATATAATAAATATATACTGTATACTGTATCCACTGTCCATCTAGGGAGGGAGGAATATAATAAATATATACTGTATACTGTATCCACTGTCCATCTAGGGAGGGAGGAATATAATAAATATATACTGTATACTGTATCCACTGTCCATCTAGGGAGGGAGGAATATAATAAATATATACTGTATACTGTATCCACTGTCCATCTAGGGAGGGAGGAATATAATAAATATATACTGTATACTGTATCCACTGTCCATCTAGGGTGGAGGGAGAAATATAATAAATATATACTGTATACTGTATCCACTGTCCATCTAGGGAGGAGGGAGAAATATAATAAATATATACTGTATACTGTATCCACTGTCCATCTAGGGAGGGAGGAATATAATAAATATATACTGTATACTGTATCCACTGTCCATCTAGGGTGGAGGGAGAAATATAATAAATATATACTGTATACTGTATCCACTGTCCATCTAGGGAGGAGGGAGAAATATAATAAATATATACTGTATACTGTATCCACTGTCCATCTAGGGAGGGAGGAATATAATAAATATATACTGTATACTGTATCCACTGTCCATCTAGGGAGGGAGGAATATAATAAATATATACTGTATACTGTATCCACTGTCCATCTAGGGAGGGAGGAATATAATAAATATATACTGTATACTGTATCCACTGTCCATCTAGGGAGGGAGAAATATAATAAATATATACTGTATACTGTATCCACTGTCCATCTGGGGAGGAGGGAGGAATATAATAAATATATACTGTATACTGTATCCACTGTCCATCTAGGGAGGGAGGAATATAATAAATATATACTGTATACTGTATCCACTGTCCATCTAGGGAGGGAGGAATATAATAAATATATACTGTATACTGTATCCACTGTCCATCTAGGGAGGGAGGAATATAATAAATATATACTGTATACTGTATCCACTGTCCATCTAGGGAGGGAGGAATATAATAAATATATACTGTATACTGTATCCACTGTCCATCTAGGGAGGGAGGAATATAATAAATATATACTGTATACTGTATCCACTGTCCATCTAGGGTGGAGGGAGAAATATAATAAATATATACTGTATACTGTATCCACTGTCCATCTAGGGAGGAGGGAGAAATATAATAAATATATACTGTATACTGTATCCACTGTCCATCTAGGGAGGGAGGAATATAATAAATATATACTGTATACTGTATCCACTGTCCATCTAGGGTGGAGGGAGAAATATAATAAATATATACTGTATACTGTATCCACTGTCCATCTAGGGAGGAGGGAGGAATATAATAAATATATACTGTATACTGTATCCACTGTCCATCTAGGGAGGAGGGAGAAATATAATAAATATATACTGTATACTGTATCCACTGTCCATCTAGGGAGGGAGGAATATAATAAATATATACTGTATCCACTGTCCATCTAGGGAGGGAGAAATATAATAAATATATACTGTATACTGTATCCACTGTCCATCTGGGGAGGAGGGAGGAATATAATAAATATATACTGTATACTGTATCCACTGTCCATCTGGGGAGGAGGGAGGAATATAATAAATATATACTGTATACTGTATCCACTGTCCATCTAGGGAGGGAGGAATATAATAAATATATACTGTATACTGTATCCACTGTCCATCTAGGGAGGAGGGAGGAATATAATAAATATATACTGTATACTGTATCCACTGTCCATCTAGGGAGGGAGAAATATAATAAATATATACTGTATACTGTATCCACTGTCCATCTAGGGAGGGAGGAATATAATAAATATATACTGTATACTGTATCCACTGTCCATCTAGGGAGGAGGGAGAAATATAATAAATATATACTGTATACTGTATCCACTGTCCATCTAGGGAGGGAGGAATATAATAAATATATACTGTATACTGTATCCACTGTCCATCTAGGGAGGGAGGAATATAATAAATATATACTGTATACTGTATCCACTGTCCATCTAAGGAGGGAGAAATATAATAAATATATACTGTATACTGTATCCACTGTCCATCTAGGGAGGAGGGAGGAATATAATAAATATATACTGAATACTGTATCCACTGTCCATCTAGGGAGGAATATAATAAATATATAATGTATACTGTATCCACTGTCCATCTAGGAAGGGAGGAATATAATAAATATATACTGTATACTGTATCCACTGTCCATCTAGGGAGGATGGAGAAAAATAATAAATATATACTGTATACTGTATCCACTGTCCATCTAGGGAGGAGGGGGAATATAATAAATATATACTGTATACTGTATCCACTGTCCATCTAGGGAGGAGGGAGAAATATAATAAATATATACTGTATACTGTATCCACTGTCCATCTAGGGAGGAGGGAGGAATATAATAAATATATACTGTATACTGTATCCACTGTCCATCTGGGGAGGAGGGAGGAATATAATACATATATAATGTATACTGTATCCACTGTCCATCTAGGGAGGAGGGAGAAATATAATAAATATATACTGTATACTGTATCCACTGTCCATCTATGGAGGGAGGAATATAATAAATATATACTGTATACTGTCTCCACTGTCCATCTAGGGAGGGAGGAATATAATAAATATATACTGTATACTGTATCCACTGTCCATCTAGGGAGGGAGGAATATAATAAATATATACTGTATACTGTATCCACTGTCCATCTAGGGAGGAGGGAGGAATATAATAAATATATACTGTATACTGTATCCACTGTCCATCTAGGGAGGAGGGAGAAATATAATAAATATATACTGTATACTGTATCCACTGTGTAAAGCAGTGATGGTGTTGTACTGTATGTGTCCACTAGGTGGAGTGTAAAGCAGTGATGGTGTTATACTGTATGTGTCCACTAGGTGGAGTGTGAAGCAGTGATGGTGTTGTACTGTATGTGTCCACTAGGTGGAGTGTAAAGCAGTGATGGTGTTGTACTGTATGTGTCCACTAGGTGGAGTGTAAAGCAGTGATGGTGTTGTACTGTATGTGTCCACTAGGTGGAGTGTAAAGCAGTGATGGTGTTGTACTGTATGTGTCCACTAGGTGGAGTGTAAAGCAGTGATGGTGTTATACTGTATGTGTCCACTAGGTGGAGTGTAAAGCAGTGATGGTGTTGTACTGTATGTGTCCACTAGGTGGAGTGTAAAGCAGTGATGGTGTTGTACTGTATGTGTCCACTAGGTGGAGTATAAAGCAGTGATGGTGTTATACTGTATGTGTCCACTAGGTGGAGTATAAAGCAGTGATGGTGTTGTACTGTATGTGTCCACTAGGTGGAGTGTAAAGCAGTTATGGTGTTATACTGTATGTGTCCACTAGGTGGAGTGTAAAGCAGTTATGGTGTTATACTGTATGTGTCCACTAGGTGGAGTGTAAAGCAGTAATGGTGTTATACTGTATGTGTCCACTAGGTGGAGTATAAAGCAGTTATGGTGTTATACTTTATGTGTCCACTAGGTGGAGTATAAAGCAGTTATGGTGTTATACTGTATGTGTCCACTAGGTGGAGTGTAAAGCAGTGATGGTGTTGTACTGTATGTGTCCACTAGGTGGAGTGTAAAGCAGTGATGGTGTTGTACTGTATGTGTACACTAGGTGGAGTATAAAGCAGTGATGGTGTTGTACTGTATGTTTTTTTTTTTTTTTTTTTCACCTTTATTTAACCAGGTAAGCCAGTTGAGAACAGGTTCTCATTTACAACTGCGACCTGGCCAAGATAAAGCAAAGTAGTGCAATAAAAACAACACAGAGTTACATATGGGGTAAAAAACATAAAGTCAGAAATACAACAGAAAATATATATACAGTGTGTGCAAATGTAGCAAGTTATGGAGGTAAGGCAATAAATAGGCTATAGTGCAGAATAATTACAATAGTATTAACACTGGAATGCTAGATGTGCAAGAGATTATGTGCAAATAGAGATACTGGGGTGCAAAAGAGCAAAATAAATAACAATATAGGGATGAGGTAGTTGGGTGGGCTAATTTCAGATGGGCTGTGTACAGGTGCAGTGATCGGTAAGGTGCTCTGACAACTGATGCTGAAAGTTATTGAGGGAGATAAGAGTCTCCAGCTTCAGAGATTTTTGCAATTCGTTCCAGTCATTGGCAGCAGAGAACTGGAAGGAATGGCGGCCAAAGGAGGTGTTGGCTTTGGGAATGACCAGTGAGATATACCTGCTGGAGCGCAGACTACGGGTGGGTGCTGCTATGGTGACCAATGAGCTAAGATAAGGCTGGGATTTGCCTAGCAGTGATTTATAGATGGCCTGGAGCCAGTGGGTTTGACGACGAACATGTAGTGAGGACCAGCCAACAAGAGCGTACAGGTCACAGTGGTGGGTAGTGTATGGGGCTTTGGAGACAAAACGGATGGCACTGTGATAGACTACATCCAATTTGCTGAGTAGAGTGTTGGAGGCTATTTTGTAAATGACATCGCCGAAGTCAAGGATCGGTAGGATAGTCAGTTTTACGAGGGCATGTTTGGCAGCATGAGTGAAGGAGGCTTTGTTGCGAAATAGGAAGCCGATTCTAGATTTAACTTTGGATTGGAGATTCTTTATGTGAGTCTGGAAGTTGAGTTTACAGTCTAACCAGACACCTAGGTATTTGTAGTTGTCCACATACTCTAGGTCAGACCCGTCGAGAGTGGTGATTCTAGTCGGGTGGGCGGGTGCCAGCAGCGTTCGATTGAAAAGCATGCATTTAGTTTTACTAGTGTTTAAGAGCAGTTGGAGGCTACTGAAGGATTGTTGTATGGCATTGAAGCTCGTTTGGAGGTTTGTTAACACAGTGTCCAATGAAGGGCCAGATGTATACAAAATGGTGTCGTCTGCGTAGAGGTGGATCTGAGAGTCACCAGCAGCAAGAGCGACATCATTGATATACACGGAGAAAAGTGTCGGCCCAAGAATTGAACCCTGTGGCACCCCCATAGAGACTGCCATAGGTCCAGACAACAGGCCCTCCGATTTGACACACTGAACTCTATCTGAGAAGTAGTTGGTGAACCAGGCGAGGCAGTCATTTGAGAAACCAAGGCTATTTAGTCTGCCAATAAGAATGCGGTGGTTGACAGAGTCGAAAGCCTTGGCCAGGTCGATGAAGACGGCTGCACAGTACTGTCTATTATCAATCGCGGTTATAATATCGTTTAGGACCTTGAGCGTGGCTGAAGTGCACCCGTGACCAGCTCGGAAACCGGATTGCATAGCGGAGAAGGTACGGTGGTATTCGAAATGGTCGATGATCTGTTTGTTAACTTGGCTTTCGAATACTTTCGAAAGGCAGGGCAGGATGGATATAGGTCTGTAGCAGTTTGGATCTAGAGTGTCACCCCCTTTGAAGAGGGGGATGACCGCGGCAGCTAGGTGGAGTGTAAAGCAGTGATGGTGTTGTACTGTATGTGTCCACTAGGTGGAGTATAAAGCAGTGATGGTGTTATACTGTATGTGTCCACTAGGTGGAGTGTAAAGCAGTGATGGTGTTGTACTGTATGTGTCCACTAGGTGGAGTGTAAAGCAGTGATGGTGTTGTACTGTATGTGTCCACTAGGTGGCGTATAAAGCAGTGATGGTGTTATACTGTATGTGTCCACTAGGTGGAGTGTAAAGCAGTGATGGTGTTGTACTGTATGTGTCCACTAGGTGGAGTATAAAGCAGTGATGGTGTTGTACTGTATGTGTCCACTAGGTGGAGTGTAAAGCAGTGATGGTGTTGTACTGTATGTGTCCACTAGGTGGAGTTTAAAGCAGTGATGGTGTTGTACTGTATGTGTCCACTAGGTGGTGTGTAAAGCAGTGATGGTATTATTCCACTACTGTGTGATGTCCAACTACTTCTGGCTGTTCATCGAAGGCTTGTACCTCTTCACCCTGCTGGTCCAAACCTTCTTCCCAGAGAGACGATACTTCTACTGGTACACCGTGGTAGGATGGGGTGAGTAGAATAGACTGCTACCAACTGGGTTGGATGTCTGCTAGCCCACAGCTACGTTTTTTAAAAGATTGGCTCTTGCAGCTTTTAGTCCCTGGTTGTTTTTGTTCCTGGTCCATTATTACAGGGTGGCAGGTAGCCTAGCGGTTAAGAGCGTTGGGCCGGCAACCGAAAGGTCGCTGGTTCGAACCCCCAACCCAACTATTTGAGAAATCTGTCGATGTGCCCTTGAGCAAGGCACTTAACCCTAATTGCTCCTGTAAGTGGCTCTGGATAAGAGCTTCTACTAAATGACTAACATGTCATAATAACAATGTCACAGTCCTTATCTGCTGGTTCAACCCTTATCTGCTGGTTCAACCCTTATCTGCTGGTTCAAACCTTATCTGCTGGTTCAACCCTTTGCTCTTGTAAGTCTTATCAATGTAATGTGTTCAGGTTTCAGATCAGATTCCTCCTCTGTCCTCTCTGTCTTCAGGTTTCAGATCAGATTCCTCTTCTGTCCTCTCGGTCTTCAGGTTTCAGATCAGATTCCTCATCTGTTCTCTCTGTCTTCAGGTTTCAGATCAGATTCCTCATGTCCTCTATGTCTTCAGGTTTCAGATCAGATTCCTCATGTCCTCTCTGTCTTCAGGTTTCAGATCAGATTCCTCATGTCCTCTCTGTCTTCAGGTTTCAGATCAGATTCCTCTTCTGTCCTCTCGGTCTTCAGGTTTCAGATCAGATTCCTCATCTGTTCTCTCTGTCTTCAGGTTTCAGATCAGATTCCTCATGTCCTCTCTGTCTTCAGGTTTCAGATCAGATTCCTCATGTCTTCAGGTTTCAGATCAGATTCCTCACGTCCTCTCTGTCTTCAGGTTTCAGATCAGATTCCTCATGTCCTCTCTGTCTTCAGATTTCAGATCAGATTCCTCATCTGTTCTCTCTGTCTTCAGGTTTCAGATCAGATTCCTCATGTCCTCTCTGTCTTCAGGTTTCAGATCAGATTCCTCATGTCCTCTCTGTCTTCAGGTTTCAGATCAGATTCCTCATGTCTTCAGGTTTCAGATCAGATTCCTCATGTCCTCTCTGTCTTCAGGTTTCAGATCAGATTCCTCCTCTGTTCTCTCTTCAGGTTTCAGATCAGATTCCTCATGTCCTCTCTGTCTTCAGGTTTCAGATCAGATTCCTCATGTCCTCTCTGTCTTCAGGTTTCAGATCAGATTCCTCATGTCCTCTCTGTCTTCAGGTTTCAGATCAGATTCCTCATGTCTTCAGGTTTCAGATCAGATTCCTCATGTCCTCTCTGTCTTCAGGTTTCAGATCAGATTCCTCATGTCCTCTCTGTCTTCAGGTTTCAGATCAGATTCCTCATGTCCTCTCTGTCTTCAGGTTTCAGATCAGATTCCTCATGTCTTCAGGTTTCAGATCAGATTCCTCATGTTCTCTCTGTCTTCAGGTTTCAGATCAGATTCCTCATGTCTTCAGGTTTCAGATCAGATTCCTCATGTCTTCAGGTTTCAGATCAGATTCCTCATGTTCTCTCTGTCTTCAGGTTTCAGATCAGATGTGTTCTCTCTGTCTGTCTGTGTGTTTAGGTACTCCCACCATCTGTGTGACTGTCTGGGCTGCTCTGAGGCTTCACTTTGACGACACAAGGTACGTCCAAACCACGGTTACATCTTTACATTACTCAATATTTACAACAGACATAAGAACTGCACATCCACTGTCAGTTTATACCTCCATGAGGTGTTCAGGAGAAACTTGTGACCTTGTGTCTTTGAATAAATAAATAAAGTCTGCACATGACATATGCTGCTCCCAAGCCTTTTAATGTAATTAATTTTGCCTGTACCAGGTGAAGGTTATATCAAACCACAGTATTTATATATATATATATATATATATATATATATATATATATATATATATATATATATATATATGTATATATATGTATATGTATATGTATTTATTAATGTTGCTGGGCCACCACTGATGTGATGTCATAGTTTAGATCCTTATAATATGCATAATAATAATATCTGCATCCAAAATGGCGCCCTATTCCCTATATAGTGCACGATTCCCTATGGGCCCTGGTCATACACAATACACTATAAAGGGCATAGTGTGCCTTTTGTGACAATCACAATATCACTCTCACCCTCTGCTGTGTCTGTCTCTTGTCCTGTAGTTGCTGGGATACGAACGACACCACTGCCCTCTGGTGGGTGATCAAGGGACCTACGGTCGTCTCCATCATGGTGGGTGGAACAGGCTTTATCAGGGCTGGCCCAAACGGTACCCTATTCCCTAGATCAGTGGGGAGGCTATATACAGGGGGTACCGGTACCGAGTCAAGGGGTCGGGGGGGGGGGGGGGGGGGGAGTTTAAGGAACTCAGCCAGGCTTTCAACTTAGTCTTGAAAGTTGTAATAATAGCATACACAAGGTGAAATGTTGGTTTTCCTCTTTTCCTCATGTCAGACCTCAGAGAGCTGTTATATATCTTTGCCTACGACCCAACGGTAGTAGGCCTGATCACCGACAACGATGAGACAGCCTATAGGGAGGAGGTCCGAGACCTGGCCGTGTGGTGCCAGGATAACAACCTCTCCCTCAACATGATCAAGACAAAGGGGAGATGATCGTGGACTACAGGAAAAGGAGGGCCGAACACGCCCCCATTCTCATCGACGGGGCTGTAGTGGAGCGGGTCGAGAATTTAAAGTTCCTTGGTGTCCACATCACCAACAAACTATCATGGTCCAAACACACCAAGAAAGTCGTGAAGAGGGCACGACAATGCCTATTCCCCCTCAGGAGACTGAAAAGATTTGGCATGGGTCCCCAGATCCTCAAAAGGTTCTACAGCTGCACCATCGAGAGCATCCTGACTGGTTGCATCACCGCCTGGTATGGCAACTGCTCGGCCTCCGACCGCAAGGCACTACAGAGGGTAGTGCTTATGGCCCAGTACATCACTGGGGCCAAGCTTCCTGCCATCCAGGACCTCTATACCAGGCGGTGTCAGAGGAAGGCCCTAAAAATTTCCAAAGACTCTAGCAACCCTAGTCGTAGATTGTTCTCTCTGCTACCGCACGGCAAGTGGTACCGGAGCACCAAGTCTAGGTCCAAAAGGCTCCTTAACAGCTTCTACCCCCAAGCCATAAGACTCCTGAACAGCTAATCATGGCTACCCGGACTACTTAACAGCTTCTATCCCCAAGCCATAAAACTGCAGAACAGCTAATCATGGCTACCCGGACTATTTGCAGTCACTTTACTCCTACCTACATATTTCCTCAATTACCTCAACTAACCTGTACCCCCGTACATTGACTCGGTGCCGGTACCCCCTGTATATAGCCTGTATATAGCCTCTGTACCGGTACCCCCTGTATATAGCCTCCCTACTGTTATTTCACATTGACTCTGTACTGGTACCCCCTGTATATAGCCTCCCTACTGTTATTTCACATTGACTCTGTACTGGTACCCCCTGTATATAGCCTCCCTACTGTTATTTCCCATTGACTCGGTACCGGTACCCCCTGTATATAGCCTCCCTACTGTTATTTCCCATTGACTCTGTACCGGTACCCCCTGTATATAGCCTCCCTACTGTTATTTCCCATTGACTCTGTACCGGTACCCCCTGTATATAGCCTCCCTACTGTTATTTTATTGTTGCTCTTTAATTTTTTTACTTTAGTTTATTTAGTAAATATTTTCTTAACTCCATTTCTTGAACTGCATTGTTGGTTAAGGGCTTGTAAGTAAGCATTTCACGGTAAGGTGTTGTATTCGAAGCATGTGACAGATGAAATTTGATTTGATTTGAAAAGTAGGGCACTATATAGGGAATAGGGTACCATTCTCTGGTCTAAAGTAGTGCACTATATAGGGAATAGGGTGCCATTCTCTGGTCTAAAGTAGTGCACTATATAGGGAATAGGGTGCCATTCTCTGGTCTAAAGTAGTGCACTATATAGGGAATTTGTGCCATTCTCTGGTCTAAAGCAGTGCACTATATGTTACGCTATGGTTAAACCCAGCACTCCGAGAAACAAAACACGACTAAGGGAGTGGAAGAAACAAAAATTATTTTAATAAAAGTTCAATTTGTCTAGTCCAAAAACAACTGAAGAAAAGGAACAGAGTGGGCTAGTCGGCTCTGGAGGAAGGAGAGGCTGAGGCAGGCAGGCAGGCAGGCAGGCAGGCAGGCAGGCAGGCAGGCAGGCAGGCAGGTTGGGAGGTATGTCTGAACTGAAGACAAAACAAACGACAGGTTAAGGAGAGTAAAAAGCCAGGCTGAAGACAAAGACAATTCAACTCTACTGGTGAGCCAAGTTACCGCTCTAGTAAGAACAACGATCTGGTGCCGGTGGAGAGCCATGCCCAGGAATTAGTAGTGCCGGTTGATGAGAGAATAGGATGCAGCTGCGTAGGCAGGAATCACTGGAAACAACCCGCAGCTGCACAGGAGAGGCAGATCCTGAGCACGCCCCCCAATCCACTCCAGACACACCCACATAATGGGGACAAACACACATACAGATACAACAGACAAAGAGGGGACAAAACAAGGAGGAAGGGAAACAGAAAAGGGAGAGACAAGCTGCCCACATAACAGTACCCCCCCTCAATGGTCGCCACCTGGCGACCCACCAGGCCTGTCAGGGTTGTCGTGATGGAAGTCCGTGATCAGCTGAGGATCCAACACAAAACGCTTAGGGACCCAAGACCTCTCCTCTGGTCCATAACCTTCCCAATCGACTAGGTATTGGAGACCCCTACCCCACCTCCGAGAGTCCAGGAGCCTACTGACGGTGTAGGCCGGATGGTCGTCAATGAGGCGAACAGGTGGAGGTGTATCTTCATGGCTGAAGGCAACTTCAAACGAACCGCAGCGGGGTTAACGATGGACTCCACCACAAACGAACCCAGGTACCGAGGAGACAGCTTGCGTGATTTGGTACGAAGAGGTACGTTCTTAGATGACAGCCAAACTTCTTGACCAGGATGAAACACAGGTGCGGGAGTCCTGCTCCTATCCGCTGTCGTCTTGTTCCTGTCGGTGGTCCGAAGCAACGCTTCCCGAGCGTCGCTCCACACTCTCTGGCAGTGGCGGAGGTTCTCCTGAACCGAAGGAACAGCCAATTCCTTCTCCTGAGCAGGAAACAGAGGGGGTTGATAACCCATGGTTACTTCGAAGGGTGAAAGGCCGGTGGCAGAGGTGGTGAGGGAGTTGTGGGCGTACTCTATCCAAGGCAGATGTTTGGCCCAGGATGATGGCTGTTGAGCAGCCACACAACGAAGGGTTGCTTCGAGGTTTTGATTGGCTCTTTCTGTTTGACCGTTGGTCTGGGGATGAAACCCTGAGGACAGACTAACGGAAGCACCCAAAGCAGAACAGAAAACCTTCCAAACACGGGAAGTAAACTGTGGGCCTCAGATACGATGTCCACAGGTATTCCATGGTCCGCTGTCTCACTGGCAGGCGGTAATTTTGGTAATGCTATATAGTGGACAGATTTAGAGAATCTGTCCACAATGGTAAGTATAGTATCATTACCTTCAGACTTGGGTAGGCCGGTGACAAAATCCATGGCTATGTGGGACCAGGGACGGCTGGGAACTGGGAGGAGTAGCAGCAGCCCCGAAGGGGACTGATGGGAGGCTTTGCCCCGAGCACAGGTTGAACAGGCTGCCACAAAAGCCTGAACGTCAGTTTCCATTGAAGGCCACCAAAAATGTCTCCTAAGCAGCGTCAACGTGCGTCTCATCCCAGGGTGACCAGCAAAACGGGAGGTGTGAATCCACTGCAACACCTGAGACCGGACCGTCTCGCGAACAAAGAGTAGGTTGGGAGGTCCATCACCCGGTCCCGGGTCCGTGGCAAGTGCAGTCTTCACAAGAGACTCGTTCTCCCACTGTACTGCCGCCACGACGCATGAGGAAGGTAGGACTGCCTCAGGCTCGCTGGTCTCCGAAGGGTCAGCAAACTGGCGGGACAAAGCATTTGGTTTAACATTTCTTGACCCCGGTCTGTATGTAAGAATAAAGTTAAACCTACTAAAAAACAGGGCCCATCTGGCTTGGCGTGAGTTGAGTCTCTTAGTGGCTTGGATGTAAGCCAAGTTTTTGTGGTCTGTCCAGACCACAAACGGCAGTTCAGCTCCATCCAGCCAGTGCCGCCATTCTTCCAGTGCTAACTTGACCGCCAGCAGTTCCCGGTTTCCAACGTCGTAATTCCGTTCTGTGGGTGACAATTTCTTGGAGAAAAAAGCACAGGGGTGAAGCTTTTGGTCAGTGGGGGAGCGCTGGGAGAGGACTGCTCCCACACCTGAGTCAGACGCGTCCACCTCCACAATAAACTGCAGAGAGGTATTGGGGTGTATCAACACGGGGGAGGTGGAAAACAGTTCCTTCAAAACCCCTACCGCCTGCTCCGCCTCAGGGGACCACAGAAAAGGGACTTTTGGGGATGTGAGTCTAGTAAGGGGTGCCACCACTTTACTAAAACCCTTAATGAATCTACGGTAGAAGTTAGCAAAGCCCAAAAATCATTGAAGTTGCTTACGGGTGGTGGGTGTGGGCCATTCCGTCACTGCCCGGATCTTCTCGGGGTCCGCCTTCACCTGCCCGCTCTCAATGATGAAACCAAGGAACGATGTAGACCGTTTGTGGAACTCACACTTTTCTGCTTTGACGTACAGCTTATTCTCCAAGAGCCGTTGAAGGACTTGACGGACGTGTGACTCATGCTCCTCGGGTGACTTGGAAAAAACAAGAATATCATCCAGGTATACAAAGACAAAACGGTTAAAAAAATCCCTAAGAACATCGTTCACCATGGCTTGGAATACAGCAGGGGCGTTTGAGAGCCCAAAGGGCATGACCAAATACTCAAAATGCCCCAGTGGAGTGTTGAAAGCGGTTTTCCACTCATCTCCATTTCTGATTCTGACAAGGTGATAAGCGTTCCTGAGGTCGAGCTTGGAGAAAACCGTGGCGCCATGCAGAGGTTCAAAAGCTGAGTTGATGAGTGGAAGGGGATACTTGTTTTTAACAGTTATGTTGTTTAAACCCCTGAAATCGATACAGGGGCGTAACGACTTGTCTTTCTTTTCAACGAAAAAGAAACCTGCACCCAAAGGAGACGACGAGGGACGGATTATGCCCGAGGCCAGAGAATCACCAATATACTGCTCCATTGCCTCTCTTTCCGGTCGGGACAGATTGTATAAGCGACTAGAGGGCAAGGGAGCACCAGGAAGCAGTTCAATAGGGCAATCATAAGGCCTATGTGGTGGTAGAGACAGAGCCTTGTCCTTACTGAAAACCTCCGCTAAGTCATGGTATTCTTTGGGGACAGATGACAGATCGAGAGGAGCTGAGGGATGAGTTGGGTTACACTTAGTGGGGGGAACCGCTGACCTAAGGCACTCTGAATGGCAGTTAGTGCTCCAACTGAGAATGGTGTGACGTGTCCAATCAATTTGTGGGTTGTGAAGAGCCAACCAGGGGAAGCCAAGGATTAGGGGGGTAGCTGAGCCAGACATAACTCTTAACTGAATGCTTTCACAATGATTGCCAGAAATCACTAGGGAAACGGGGGTGGTTTGATGAGTTATCTCCGCGAGGAGGCGCCCATCAAGGGCTGTGACCCGAATGGGGGTAGGTGGCTCCATGGGGATACGAGCTTGTGTAACGAACTGGTGGCTAATAAAGTTGTCTTCTGCACCTGAGTCTATGAGAGCTGAGAGTGGCAGGGAATGACTCTGGAAACGTAAGGTTACAGGTACTTGTAATCGGGGAATGATGGGTTCAGGATCTAACTCTGGGCTCGCAAGTAGACCCACCGTTACGAGCGAGCCTTGTCTTTTGGTCGCTTAGGGCATGTAGCCAGAATGTGTGTGGCGTCTCCACAGTACAGGCACTCACCCGCCTGGAGGCGCCGTTGCCGCTCTGCTGGAGGTAGTCGAGCTCGACCCACTTGCATTGGTTCCTCCTCTGTGCTCGGGATGGGATCAGGAACAAGAAGCTGCCGGCTCCGGGGAGGCGAGACTCGAGTGGTTGAAGGCTGGGGAACTCGTCCTCCTAGATGTGGCCGACCGCCTCTCTCCCGACGCCTCTCCCGCAACCGGTTGTCTAGCTTAATGGACAGGGAAACGAGAGAATGTAAATCATGTGGCTTGTCACGAGCAGCCAGTTCATCCTTAATGGCTTCATTCAAACCGTTTAGAAATGCTCCTTGAAGTGCCACATTGTTCCACTTGGAGTCCGCTGCTAAAGTCCAGAACTCAATAGAGTACTCAGCCACACTATTAGAACCCTGCCTCAAATTAAAAAATCTCTTGGAGTAATTACCCACATGGTCAGGATGGTCAAAAACAGTCTTCAATTTAGCAGAAAAAATCAGCAAAAGTCAATCCAGTCAAAGTTTGATTTGAGCACACAGCCTCAGCCCAAACCAGAGCTCTCCCTCTTAACAGCCCCAGAACATAATGTACCTTAGAGGAATCAGTAGAAAACGACAGTGGTCTCTGCCGAAAAATCAAGTCACACTGAAGCAAAAATCCCCGGCACTTGTCCAATTCTCCATTGAACGGTTCAGGCGACGTGACAGGGGGTTCCCGATGGAACGAAGCCTGCATAATGTCCGAGGAAACAACTTGGGGTGCATCAAACTGGGGGTCAGAAAGAGATGGAGAACTGATAACAGACAATTTAGAGACTTGTGTAGTTAACTGAGTCACCTGGTTCAGCAGTTGATGATTATTTTCCAAAAGAGTCCGAATCAATTGGTCATGCTGTCCTAGCAACGTTCCTTGAGCCTGGATAGCTTGTTGGAAGCTGTCTTCGTTTGCCCCGTGCTGTTTCTCTGTTGGGTCCATGGCCAGATCGTTCTGTTACGCTATGGTTAAACCCAGCACTCCGAGAAACAAAACACGACTAAGGGAGTGGAAGAAACAAACATTATTTTAATAAAAGTTCAATTTGTCTAGTCCAAAAACAACTGAAGAAAAGGAACAGAGTGGGCTAGTCGGCTCCGGAGGAAGGAGAGGCTGAGGCAGGCAGGCAGGCAGGCAGGCAGGCAGGTTGGGAGGTATGTCTGAACTGAAGACAAAACAAACGACAGGTTAAGGAGAGTAAAAAGCCAGGCTGAAGACAAAGACAATTCAACTCTACTGGTGAGCCAAGTTACCGCTCTAGTAAGAACAACGATCTGGCGCCGGTGGAGAGCCATGCCCAGGAATTAGTAGTGCAGGTTGATGAGAGAATAGGATGCAGCTGCGTAGGCAGGAATCACTGGAAACAACCCGCAGCTGCACAGGAGAGGCAGATCCTGAGCACGCCCCCCGATCCACTCCAGACACACCAACATAATGGGGACAAACACACATACAGACACAACAGACAAAGAGGGGACAAAACAAGGAGGAAGGGAAACAGAAAAGGGAGAGACAAGCTGCCCACATAACACTATATAGGGAATAGGGTGCCATTCTCTGGTCTAAAGCAGTGCACTATATAGGGAATAGGGTGCCATTCTCTGGTCTAAAGTAGTGCACTATATAGGGAATAGGGTGCCATTCTCTGGTCTAAAGTAGTGCACTATATAGGGAATAGGGGTGCCAATTCTCAATTACCACGTTATTACAGAATCTATTATATTTCCTGCCATATTATTACAACTTGGTCTGACCAGTCTTAGATCTATTGCATTTTTGTAGATGGACTTTTGGTCATTTTGTGATAAAACTTGAAAAGTAATGATGATGACAGTAATAGAACTATAATCGTCCTTCTCTTTGTTTTGTGTTTCTCCAGATCAACTTTGTCCTGTTTGTTGGAATCATAGTGATTCTGGTCCAGAAGCTCCAGTCACCTGACATCAGAGGGAATGAGTCCAGGATCTACCTGTAAGTACCTGCCTTAGTCCTGACTCTATGTCCAGGATCTACCTGTAAGTACCTGGTCTTATCCCTGACTCTATGTCCAGGATCTACCTGTAAGTACCTGCCTTAGCCCTGACTCTATGTCCAGGATCTACCTGTAAGTACCTGCCTTAGCCCTGACTCTATGTCCAGGATCTACCTGTAAGTACCTGTCTTAGCCCTGACTCTATGTCCTGGATCTACCTGTAAGTACCTGGTCTTAGACCTGACTCTATGTCCAGGATCTACCTGTAAGTACCTGCCTTAGCCCTGACTCTATGTCCAGGATCTACCTGTAAGTACCTGTCCTTAGCCCTGACTCTATGTCCAGTATCTACCTGTAAGTACCTGTCTTAGCCCTGACTCTATGTCCAGGATCTACCTGTAAGTACCTGCCTTAGCCCTGACTCTATGTCCAGGATCTACCTGTAAGTACCTGTCTTAGCCCTGACTCTATGTCCAGGATCTACCTGTAAGTACCTGTCTTAGCCCTGACTCTATGTCCAGGATCTACCTGTAAGTACCTGGTCTTAGCCCTGACTCTATGTCCAGGATCTACCTGTAAGTACCTGTCCTTATCCCTGACTCTATGTCCAGGATCTACCTGTAAGTATCTGGCCTTATCCCTGACTCTATGTCCAGGATCTACCTGTAAGTACCTGTCTTAGCCCTGACTCTATGTCCAGTATCTACCTGTAAGTACCTGTCTTAGCCCTGACTCTATGTCCAGGATCTACCTGTAAGTACCTGCCTTAGCCCTGACTCTATGTCCAGGATCTACCTGTAAGTACCTGTCTTAGCCCTGACTCTATGTCCAGGATCTACCTGTAAGTACCTGCCTTAGCCCTGACTCTATGTCCAGGATCTACCTGTAAGTACCTGTCTTAGCCCTGACTCTATGTCCAGTATCTACCTGTAAGTACCTGTCTTATCCCTGACTCTATGTCCAGGATCTACCTGTAAGTACCTGGTCTTATCCCTGACTCTATGTCCAGTATCTACCTGTAAGTACCTGGCCTTATCCCTGACTCTATGTCCAGTATCTACCTGTAAGTACCTGTCCTTAGCCCTGACTCTATGTCCAGTATCTACCTGTAAGTACCTGTCCTTAGCCCTGACTCTATGTCCAGTATCTACCTGTAAGTACCTGTCCTTAGCCCTGACTCTATGTCCAGTATCTACCTGTAAGTACCTGTCCTTAGTCCTGACTCTATGTCCAGTATCTACCTGTAAGTACCTGTCCTTAGCCCTGACTCTATGTCCAGTATCTACCTGTAAGTACCTGCCTTAGCCCTGACTCTATGTCCAGGATCTACCTGTAAGTATCTGGTCTTAGCCCTGACTCTATGTCCAGGATCTACCTGTAAGTACCTGTCTTAGCCCTGACTCTATGTTCAGGATCTACCTGTAAGTATCTGTCCTTAGCCCTGACTCTATGTCCAGTATCTACCTGTAAGTACCTGCCTTAGCCCTGACTCTATGTCCAGGATCTACCTGTAAGTACCTGCCTTAGCCCTGACTCTATGTCCAGGATCTACCTGTAAGTACCTGTCTTAGCCCTGACTCTATGTCCAGGATCTACCTGTAAGTACCTGCCTTAGCCCTGACTCTATGTCCAGGATCTACCTGTAAGTACCTGTCTTAGCCCTGACTCTATGTCCTGGATCTACCTGTAAGTACCTGGTCTTAGACCTGACTCTATGTCCAGGATCTACCTGTAAGTACCTGCCTTAGCCCTGACTCTATGTCCAGGGTCTACCTGTAAGTACCTGTCCTTAGCCCTGACTCTATGTCCAGTATCTACCTGTAAGTACCTGTCTTAGCCCTGACTCTATGTCCAGGATCTACCTGTAAGTACCTGCCTTAGCCCTGACTCTATGTCCAGGATCTACCTGTAAGTATCTGTCCTTAGCCCTGACTCTATGTCCAGTATCTACCTGTAAGTACCTGTCTTAGCCCTGACTCTATGTCCAGGGTCTACCTGTAAGTACCTGCCTTAGCCCTGACTCTATGTCCAGGATCTACCTGTAAGTATCTGGCCTTATCCCTGACTCTATGTCCAGGATCTACCTGTAAGTACCTGCCTTAGCCCTGACTCTATGTCCAGGATCTACCTGTAAGTACCTGGTCTTAGCCCTGACTCTATGTCCAGTATCTACCTGTAAGTACCTGTCTTAGCCCTGACTCTATGTCCAGGATCTATCTGTAAGTACCTTCCTTAGCCCTGACTCTATGTCCAGGATCTACCTGTAAGTACCTGTCTTAGCCCTGACTCTATGTCCAGTATCTACCTGTAAGTACCTGTCTTAGCCCTGACTCTATGTCCAGGATCTACCTGTAAGTACCTGCCTTAGCCCTGACTCTATGTCCAGGATCTACCTGTAAGTACCTGTCTTAGCCCTGACTCTATGTCCAGGATCTACCTGTAAGTACCTGCCTTAGCCCTGACTCTATGTCCAGGATCTACCTGTAAGTACCTGTCTTAGCCCTGACTCTATGTCCAGTATCTACCTGTAAGTACCTGTCTTAGCCCTGACTCTATTTCCAGGATCTACCTGTAAGTACCTGCCTTAGCCCTGACTCTATGTCCAGGATCTACCTGTAAGTACCTGTCTTAGCCCTGACTCTATGTTCAGGATCTACCTGTAAGTACCTGTCCTTAGCCCTGACTCTATGTCCAGAATCTACCTGTAAGTATCTGTCCTTAGCCCTAACTCTATGTCCAGTATCTACCTGTAAGTACCTGTCCTTAGCCCTGACTCTATGTCCAGGGTCTACCTGTAAGTACCTGTAGCCCTGACTCTATGTCCAGGATCTACCTGTAAGTACCTGTCCTTAGCCCTGACTCTATGTCCAGTATCTACCTGTACGTATCTGTCCTTAGCCCTGACTCTATGTCCAGGATCTACCTGTAAGTACCTAGTCTTATCCCTGACTCTATGTCCAGTATCTACCTGTAAGTACCTGGTCTTAGCCCTGACTCTATGTCCAGGATCCACCTGTAAGTACCTGGTCTTAGCCCTGACTCTATGTCCAGTATCTACCTGTAAGTATCTGTCCTTAGCCCTGACTCTATGTCCAGGATCTACCTGTAAGTACCTGTCTTAGCCCTGACTCTATGTCCAGTATCTACCTGTAAGTATCTGTCCTTAGCCCTGACTCTATGTCCAGGATCTACCTGTAAGTACCTGGTCTTAGCCCTGACTCTATGTCCAGGATCTACCTGTAAGTACCTGTCTTATCCCTGACTCTATGTCCAGTATCTACCTGTAAGTACCTGTCTTAGCCCTGACTCTATGTCCAGTATCTACCTGTAAGTACCTGCCTTAGCCCTGACTCTATGTCCAGTATCTACCTGTAAGTACCTGTCCTTAGCCCTGACTCTATGTCCAGGATCTACCTGTAAGTACCTGTCTTAGCCCTGACTCTATGTCCAGGATCTACCTGTAAGTACCTGCCTTAGCCCTAACTCTATGTCCAGTATCTACCTGTAAGTACCTGTCCTTAGCCCTGACTCTATGTCCAGTATCTACCTGTAAGTACCTGTCCTTAGCCCTGACTCTATGTCCAGTATCCACCTGTAAGTACCTGGTCTTATCCCTGGCTCTATGTCCAGGATCTACCTGTAAGTACCTGGTCTTATCCCTGGCTCTATGTCCAGGATCTACCTGTAAGTACCTGGCCTTATCCCTGACTCTATGTCCAGGGTCTACCTGTAAGTACCTGGTCTTAGCCCTGAATCTATGTCCAGGATCCACCTGTAAGTACCTGGCCTTAGCCCTGACTCTATGTCCAGGATCTACCTGTAAGTACCTGCCTTAGCCCTGACTCTATGTCCAGTATCTACCTGTAAGTACCTGTCTTAGCCCTGACTCTATGTCCAGGATCTACCTGTAAGTACCTGCCTTAGCCCTGACTCTATGTCCAGTATCTACCTGTAAGTACCTGGTCTTAGCCCCGACTCTATGTCCAGGATCTACCTGTAAGTACCTGCCTTAGCCCTGACTCTATGTCCAGTATCTACCTGTAAGTACCTGGCCTTATCCCTGACTCTATGTCCAGGGTCTACCTGTAAGTACCTGGTCTTAGCCCTGACTCTATATCCAGGATCCACCTGTAAGTACCTGGCCTTAGCCCTGACTCTATGTCCAGTATCTACCTGTAAGTACCTGTCCTTAGCCTTGACTCTATGTCCAGTATCTACCTGTAAGTACCTGTCTTAGCCCTGACTCTATGTCCGGGATCTACCTGTAAGTACCTGGTCTTAGCCCTGACTCTATGTCCAGGATCTACCTGTAAGTACCTGGTCTTAGCCCTGACTCTATATCCAGGATCCACCTGTAAGTATCTGTCCTTAGCCCTGACTCTATGTCCAGTATCTACCTGTAAGTATCTGTCCTTAGCCTTGACTCTATGTCCAGTATCTACCTGTAAGTACCTGTCTTAGCCCTGACTCTATGTCCGGGATCTACCTGTAAGTACCTGCCTTAGCCCTGACTCTATGTCCTGGATCTACCTGTAAGTACCTGTAGCCCTGACTCTATGTCCAGTATCTACCTGTAAGTACCTGTCTTATCCCTGACTCTATGTCCAGTATCTACCTGTAAGTGCCTGGTCTTAGCCCTGACTCTATGTCCAGGATCTACCTGTAAGTACCTGTCTTAGCCCTGACTCTATGTCCAGTATCTACTTGTAAGTACCTGGTCTTAGACCTGACTCTATGTCCAATATCTACCTGTAAGTACCTGTCTTAGCACTGACTCTATGTCCAGGATCTACCTGTAAGTACCTGTCTTATCCCTGACTCTATGTCCAGTATCTACCTGTAAGTGCCTGGTCTTAGCCCTGACTCTATGTCCAGTATCTACCTGTAAGTACCTGTCTTAGCCCTGACTCTATGTCCAGGATCTACCTGTAAGTACCTGCCTTAGCCCTGACTCTATGTCCAGTATCTACCTGTAAGTACCTGGTCTTAGCCCCGACTCTATGTCCAGGATCTACCTGTAAGTACCTGCCTTAGCCCTGACTCTATGTCCAGTATCTACCTGTAAGTACCTGTCTTAGCCCTGACTCTATGTCCAGTATCTACCTGTAAGTACCTGGCCTTATCCCTGACTCTATGTCCTGGATCTACCTGTAAGTACCTGGCCTTATCCCTGACTCTATGTCCAGGATCTACCTGTAAGTACCTGTCCTTAGCCCTGACTCTATGTCCTGGATCTACCTGTAAGTACCTGTAGCCCTGACTCTATGTCCAGGATCTACCTGTAAGTACCTGGCCTTATCCCTGACTCTATGTCCAGGGTCTACCTGTAAGTACCTGGTCTTAGCCCTGACTCTATATCCAGGATCCACCTGTAAGTACCTGGCCTTAGCCCTGACTCTATGTCCAGTATCTACCTGTAAGTACCTGTCCTTAGCCTTGACTCTATGTCCAGTATCTACCTGTAAGTACCTGTCTTAGCCCTGACTCTATGTCCAGGATCTACCTGTAAGTACCTTACTTAGCCCTGACTCTATGTCCAGGATCTACCTGTAAGTACCTGCCTTAGCCCTGACTCTATGTCCAGTATCTACCTGTAAGTACCTGTCTTAGCCCTGACTCTATGTCCGGGATCTACCTGTAAGTACCTGCCTTAGCCCTGACTCTATGTCCAGGATCTACCTGTAAGTACCTGCCTTAGCCCTGACTCTATGTCCAGGATCTACCTGTAAGTATCTGTCCTTAGCCCTGACTCTATGTCCAGGATCTACCTGTAAGTACCTGCCTTAGCCCTGACTCTATGTCCAGGATCTACCTGTAAGTACCTGTCCTTAGCACTGACTCTATGTCCAGGATCTACCTGTAAGTACCTGGCCTTAGCCCTGACTCTATGTCCAGGATCTACCTGTAAGTATCTGTCCTTAGCCCTGACTCTATGTCCAGGATCTACCTGTAAGTACCTGGCCTTAGCCCTGACTCTATGTCCAGGATCTACCTGTAAGTACCTGGCCTTAGCCCTGACTCTATGTCCAGGATCTACCTGTAAGTACCTGCCTTAGCCCTGACTCTATGTCCAGGATCTACCTGTAAGTACCTGTCCTTAGCCCTGACTCTATGTCCAGTATCTACCTGTAAGTACCTGTCTTAGCCCTGACTCTATGTCCAGGATCTACCTGTAAGTACCTGGTCTTAGCCCTGACTCTATGTCCAGGGTCTACCTGTAAGTACCTGGTCTTAGCCCTGACTCTATATCCAGGATCCACCTGTAAGTATCTGTCCTTAGCCCTGACTCTATGTCCAGTATCTACCTGTAAGTACCTGTCTTAGCCCTGACTCTATGTCCGGGATCTACCTGTAAGTACCTGCCTTAGCCCTGACTCTATGTCCAGTATCTACCTGTAAGTACCTGTCTTATCCCTGACTCTATGTCCAGTATCTACCTGTAAGTGCCTGGTCTTAGCCCTGACTCTATGTCCAGGATCTACCTGTAAGTACCTGTCTTAGCCCTGACTCTATGTCCAGTATCTACTTGTAAGTACCTGGTCTTAGACCTGACTCTATGTCCAATATCTACCTGTAAGTACCTGTCTTAGCACTGACTCTATGTCCAGGATCTACCTGTAAGTACCTGGTCTTAGCCCTGACTCTATGTCCAGTATCTACCTGTAAGTATCTGTCTTTAGCCCTGACTCTATGTCCAGGATCTACCTGTAAGTATCTGTCCTTAGCCCTGACTCTATGTCCAGGATCCACCTGTAAGTACCTGGTCTTAGCCCTGACTCTATGTCCAATATCTACCTGTAAGTACCTGTCTTAGCACTGACTCTATGTCCAGGATCTACCTGTAAGTACCTGGTCTTAGCCCTGACTCTATGTCCAGTATCTACCTGTAAGTACCTGTCTTAGCCCTGACTCTATGTCCAGGATCTACCTGTAAGTATCTGTCCTTAGTCCTGACTCTATGTCCAGTATCTACCTGTAAGTACCTGTCTTAGCCCTGACTCTATGTCCAGGATCTACCTGTAAGTACCTGTCTTAGCCCTGACTCTATGTCCAGGATCTACCTGTAAGTATCTGTCCTTAGTCCTGACTCTATGTCCAGTATCTACCTGTAAGTACCTGTCCTTAGCCCTGACTCTATGTCCAGTATCTACCTGTAAGTACCTGTCCTTAGCCCTGACTCTATGTCCAGTATCTACCTGTAAGTATCTGTCCTTAGCCCTGACTCTATGTCCAGGATCCACCTGTAAGTACCTGGTCTTAGCCCTGACTCTATATCCAGGATCCACCTGTAAGTATCTGTCCTTAGCCCTGACTCTATGTCCAAGATCTACCTGTAAGTACCTGTCCTTAGCCCTGACTCTATGTCCAGGATCTACCTGTAAGTACCTGTCTTAGCCCTGACTCTATGTCCAGGATCTACCTGTAAGTACCTGTCCTTAGCCCTGACTCTATGTCCAGGATCTACCTGTAAGTACCTGCCTTAGCCCTGACTCTATGTCCAGGATCTACCTGTAAGTACCTGCCTTAGCCCGGACTCTATGTCCAGGATCTACCTGTAAGTACCTGTCTTATCCCTGACTCTATGTCCAGTATCTACCTGTAAGTACCTGGTCTTAGCCCTGACTCTATGTCCAGGATCTACCTGTAAGTACCTGTCTTAGCCCTGACTCTATGTCCAGTATCTACCTGTAAGTACCTGGTCTTAGCCCTGACTCTATGTCCAATATCTACCTGTAAGTACCTGTCTTAGCACTGACTCTATGTCCAGGATCTACCTGTAAGTACCTGGTCTTAGCCCTGACTCTATGTCCAGTATCTACCTGTAAGTATCTGTCCTTTGCCCTGACTCTATGTCCAGGATCTACCTGTAAGTACTTGTCTTAGCCCTGACTCTATGTCCAATATCTACCTGTAAGTACCTGTCTTAGCACTGACTCTATGTCCAGTATCTACCTGTAAGTACCTGGTCTTAGCCCTGACTCTATGTCCAGGATCTACCTGTAAGTACCTGTCTTAGCCCTGACTCTATGTCCAGAATCTACCTGTAAGTACCTGTCCTTAGCCCTGACTCTATGTCCAGTATCTACCTGTAAGTACCTGCCTTAGCCCTGACTCTATGTCCAGAATCTACCTGTAAGTACCTGTCCTTAGCCCTGACTCTATGTCCAGAATCTACCTGTAAGTACCTGTCCTTAGCCCTGACTCTATGTCCAGTATCTACCTGTAAGTACCTGTCCTTAGCCCTGACTCTATGTCCAGTATCTACCTGTAAGTTCCTGTCTTAGCCCTGACTCTATGTCCAGGATCTACCTGTAAGTACCTGGTCTTATCCCTGACTCTATGTCCAGTATCTACCTGTAAGTACCTGGTCTTAGCCCTGACTCTATGTCCAGGATCTACCTGTAAGTATCTGTCCTTAGTCCTGACTCTATGTCCAGGATCTACCTGTAAGTATCTGTCCTTAGTCCTGACTCTATGTCCAGTATCTACCTGTAAGTACCTGTCTTAGCCCTGACTCTATGTCCAGGATCTACCTGTAAGTACCTGTCTTAGCCCTGACTCTATGTCCAGGATCTATCTGTAAGTGTCTGTCCTTAGTCCTGACTCTATGTCCAGGATCTACCTGTAAGTACCTGTCCTTAGCCCTGACTCTATGTCCAGTATCTACCTGTAAGTACCTGTCTTAGCCCTGACTCTATGTCCAGGATCTACCTGTAAGTATCTGTCCTTAGCCCTGACTCTATGTCCAGGATCTACCTGTAAGTATCTGTCCTTAGCCCTGACTCTATGTCCAGGATCTACCTGTAAGTACCTGGTCTTAGCCCTGACTCTATGTCCAGGATCTACCTGTAAGTACCTGCCTTAGCCCTGACTCTATGTCCAGGATCTACCTGTAAGTACCTGTCTTAGCCCTGACTCTATGTCCAGGATCTACCTGTAAGTACCTGTCTTAGCCCTGACTCTATGTCCAGGATCTACCTGTAAGTACCTGCCTTAGCCCTGACTCTATGTCCAGTATCTACCTGTAAGTACCTGGCCTTATCCCTGACTCTATGTCCAGGATCTACCTGTAAGTACCTGGCCTTATCCCTGACTCTATGTCCAGGATCTACCTGTAAGTACCTGTCTTAGCCCTGACTCTATGTCCAGGATCTACCTGTAAGTACCTGGCCTTAGCCCTGACTCTATGTCCAGGATCTACCTGTAAGTACCTGTCTTAGCCCTGACTCTATGTCCAGGATCTACCTGTAAGTACCTGTCTTAGCCCTGACTCTATGTCCAGGATCTACCTGTAAGTATCTGTCCTTAGTCCTGACTCTATGTCCAGTATCTACCTGTAAGTACCTGTCCTTAGCCCTGACTCTATGTCCAGTATCTACCTGTAAGTACCTGTCCTTAGCCCTGACTCTATGTCCAGTATCTACCTGTAAGTATCTGTCCTTAGCCCTGACTCTATGTCCAGGATCCACCTGTAAGTACCTGGTCTTAGCCCTGACTCTATATCCAGGATCCACCTGTAAGTATCTGTCCTTAGCCCTGACTCTATGTCCAAGATCTACCTGTAAGTACCTGTCCTTAGCCCTGACTCTATGTCCAGGATCTACCTGTAAGTACCTGTCTTAGCCCTGACTCTATGTCCAGGATCTACCTGTAAGTACCTGTCCTTAGCCCTGACTCTATGTCCAGGATCTACCTGTAAGTACCTGCCTTAGCCCTGACTCTATGTCCAGGATCTACCTGTAAGTACCTGCCTTAGCCCGGACTCTATGTCCAGGATCTACCTGTAAGTACCTGTCTTATCCCTGACTCTATGTCCAGTATCTACCTGTAAGTACCTGGTCTTAGCCCTGACTCTATGTCCAGGATCTACCTGTAAGTACCTGTCTTAGCCCTGACTCTATGTCCAGTATCTACCTGTAAGTACCTGGTCTTAGCCCTGACTCTATGTCCAATATCTACCTGTAAGTATCTGTCCTTTGCCCTGACTCTATGTCCAGGATCTACCTGTAAGTACCTGTCTTAGCCCTGACTCTATGTCCAATATCTACCTGTAAGTACCTGTCTTAGCACTGACTCTATGTCCAGTATCTACCTGTAAGTACCTGGTCTTAGCCCTGACTCTATGTCCAGGATCTACCTGTAAGTACCTGTCTTAGCCCTGACTCTATGTCCAGAATCTACCTGTAAGTACCTGTCCTTAGCCCTGACTCTATGTCCAGTATCTACCTGTAAGTACCTGCCTTAGCACTGACTCTATGTCCAGAATCTACCTGTAAGTACCTGTCCTTAGCCCTGACTCTATGTCCAGAATCTACCTGTAAGTACCTGTCCTTAGCCCTGACTCTATGTCCAGAATCTACCTGTAAGTACCTGTCCTTAGCCCTGACTCTATGTCCAGAATCTACCTGTAAGTACCTGTCCTTAGCCCTGACTCTATGTCCAGAATCTACCTGTAAGTACCTGTCCTTAGCCCTGACTCTATGTCCAGGATCTACCTGTAAGTACCTGTCCTTAGCCCTGACTCTATGTCCAGAATCTACCTGTAAGTACCTGTCCTTATCCCTGACTCTATGTCCAGGATCTACCTGTAAGTACCTGGTCTTAGCTCTGACTCTATGTCCAGTATCTACCTGTAAGTATCTGTCCTTAGCCCTGACTCTATGTCCAGGATCTACCTGTAAGTACCTGTCCTTATCCCTGACTCTATGTCCAGAATCTACCTGTAAGTACCTGTCTTATCCCTGACTCTATGTCCAGGGTCTACCTGTAAGTACCTGTCTTAGCCCTGACTCTATGTCCAGTATCTACCTGTAAGTGCCTGGTCTTAGCCCTGACTCTATGTCCAGGATCTACCTGTAAGTACCTGTCTTAGCCCTGACTCTATGTCCAGTATCTACTTGTAAGTACCTGGTCTTAGACCTGACTCTATGTCCAATATCTACCTGTAAGTACCTGTCTTAGCACTGACTCTATGTCCAGTATCTACCTGTAAGTACCTGGTCTTAGCCCTGACTCTATGTCCAGGATCTACCTGTAAGTACCTGTCTTAGCCCTGACTCTATGTCCAGAATCTACCTGTAAGTACCTGTCCTTAGCCCTGACTCTATGTCCAGTATCTACCTGTAAGTACCTGCCTTAGCACTGACTCTATGTCCAGAATCTACCTGTAAGTACCTGTCCTTAGCCCTGACTCTATGTCCAGAATCTACCTGTAAGTACCTGTCCTTAGCCCTGACTCTATGTCCAGGATCTACCTGTAAGTACCTGTCCTTATCCCTGACTCTATGTCCAGAATCTACCTGTAAGTACCTGTCTTATCCCTGACTCTATGTCCAGGGTCTACCTGTAAGTACCTGTCTTAGCCCTGACTCTATGTCCAGTATCTACCTGTAAGTGCCTTGTCTTAGCCCTGACTCTATGTCCAGGATCTACCTGTAAGTACCTGTCTTAGCCCTGACTCTATGTCCAGTATCTACTTGTAAGTACCTGGTCTTAGACCTGACTCTATGTCCAATATCTACCTGTAAGTACCTGTCTTAGCACTGACTCTATGTCCAGTATCTACCTGTAAGTACCTGGTCTTAGCCCTGACTCTATGTCCAGGATCTACCTGTAAGTACCTGTCTTAGCCCTGACTCTATGTCCAGAATCTACCTGTAAGTACCTGTCCTTAGCCCTGACTCTATGTCCAGTATCTACCTGTAAGTACCTGCCTTAGCACTGACTCTATGTCCAGAATCTACCTGTAAGTACCTGTCCTTAGCCCTGACTCTATGTCCAGAATCTACCTGTAAGTACCTGTCCTTAGCCCTGACTCTATGTCCAGAATCTACCTGTAAGTACCTGTCCTTAGCCCTGACTCTATGTCCAGAATCTACCTGTAAGTACCTGTCCTTAGCCCTGACTCTATGTCCAGAATCTACCTGTAAGTACCTGTCCTTAGCCCTGACTCTATGTCCAGGATCTACCTGTAAGTACCTGTCCTTAGCCCTGACTCTATGTCCAGAATCTACCTGTAAGTACCTGTCCTTATCCCTGACTCTATGTCCAGGATCTACCTGTAAGTACCTGGTCTTAGCCCTGACTCTATGTCCAGTATCTACCTGTAAGTATCTGTCCTTAGCCCTGACTCTATGTCCAGGATCTACCTGTAAGTACCTGTCCTTAGCCCTGACTCTATGTCCAGTATCTACCTGTAAGTACCTGTCCTTAGCCCTGACTCTATGTCCAGTATCTACCTGTAAGTTCCTGTCTTAGCCCTGACTCTATGTCCAGGATCTACCTGTAAGTACCTGGTCTTATCCCTGACTCTATGTCCAGTATCTACCTGTAAGTACCTGGTCTTAGCCCTGACTCTATGTCCAGGATCTACCTGTAAGTATCTGTCCTTAGTCCTGACTCTATGTCCAGGATCTACCTGTAAGTATCTGTCCTTAGTCCTGACTCTATGTCCAGTATCTACCTGTAAGTACCTGTCTTAGCCCTGACTCTATGTCCAGGATCTACCTGTAAGTACCTGTCTTAGCCCTGACTCTATGTCCAGGATCTATCTGTAAGTATCTGTCCTTAGTCCTGACTCTATGTCCAGGATCTACCTGTAAGTACCTGTCCTTAGCCCTGACTCTATGTCCAGTATCTACCTGTAAGTACCTGTCTTAGCCCTGACTCTATGTCCAGGATCTACCTGTAAGTATCTGTCCTTAGCCCTGACTCTATGTCCAGGATCTACCTGTAAGTATCTGTCCTTAGCCCTGACTCTATGTCCAGGATCTACCTGTAAGTACCTGGTCTTAGCCCTGACTCTATGTCCAGGATCTACCTGTAAGTACCTGCCTTAGCCCTGACTCTATGTCCAGGATCTACCTGTAAGTACCTGTCTTAGCCCTGACTCTATGTCCAGGATCTACCTGTAAGTACCTGTCTTAGCCCTGACTCTATGTCCAGGATCTACCTGTAAGTACCTGCCTTAGCCCTGACTCTATGTCCAGTATCTACCTGTAAGTACCTGGCCTTATCCCTGACTCTATGTCCAGGATCTACCTGTAAGTACCTGGCCTTATCCCTGACTCTATGTCCAGGATCTACCTGTAAGTACCTGTCTTAGCCCTGACTCTATGTCCAGGATCTACCTGTAAGTACCTGGCCTTAGCCCTGACTCTATGTCCAGGATCTACCTGTAAGTACCTGTCTTAGCCCTGACTCTATGTCCAGGATCTACCTGTAAGTACCTGTCTTAGCCCTGACTCTATGTCCAGGATCTACCTGTAAGTATCTGTCCTTAGTCCTGACTCTATGTCCAGTATCTACCTGTAAGTACCTGTCCTTAGCCCTGACTCTATGTCCAGTATCTACCTGTAAGTACCTGTCCTTAGCCCTGACTCTATGTCCAGTATCTACCTGTAAGTATCTGTCCTTAGCCCTGACTCTATGTCCAGGATCCACCTGTAAGTACCTGGTCTTAGCCCTGACTCTATATCCAGGATCCACCTGTAAGTATCTGTCCTTAGCCCTGACTCTATGTCCAAGATCTACCTGTAAGTACCTGTCCTTAGCCCTGACTCTATGTCCAGGATCTACCTGTAAGTACCTGTCTTAGCCCTGACTCTATGTCCAGGATCTACCTGTAAGTACCTGTCCTTAGCCCTGACTCTATGTCCAGGATCTACCTGTAAGTACCTGCCTTAGCCCTGACTCTATGTCCAGGATCTACCTGTAAGTACCTGCCTTAGCCCGGACTCTATGTCCAGGATCTACCTGTAAGTACCTGTCTTATCCCTGACTCTATGTCCAGTATCTACCTGTAAGTACCTGGTCTTAGCCCTGACTCTATGTCCAGGATCTACCTGTAAGTACCTGTCTTAGCCCTGACTCTATGTCCAGTATCTACCTGTAAGTACCTGGTCTTAGCCCTGACTCTATGTCCAATATCTACCTGTAAGTACCTGTCTTAGCACTGACTCTATGTCCAGGATCTACCTGTAAGTACCTGGTCTTAGCCCTGACTCTATGTCCAGTATCTACCTGTAAGTATCTGTCCTTTGCCCTGACTCTATGTCCAGGATCTACCTGTAAGTACCTGTCTTAGCCCTGACTCTATGTCCAGTATCTACCTGTAAGTACCTGGTCTTAGCACTGACTCTATGTCCAGGATCTACCTGTAAGTACCTGTCTTAGCCCTGACTCTATGTCCAGAATCTACCTGTAAGTACCTGTCCTTAGCCCTGACTCTATGTCCAGTATCTACCTGTAAGTACCTGCCTTAGCACTGACTCTATGTCCAGAATCTACCTGTAAGTACCTGTCCTTAGCCCTGACTCTATGTCCAGAATCTACCTGTAAGTACCTGTCCTTAGCCCTGACTCTATGTCCAGAATCTACCTGTAAGTACCTGTCCTTAGCCCTGACTCTATGTCCAGAATCTACCTGTAAGTACCTGTCCTTAGCCCTGACTCTATGTCCAGGATCTACCTGTAAGTACCTGTCCTTAGCCCTGACTCTATGTCCAGAATCTACCTGTAAGTACCTGTCCTTATCCCTGACTCTATGTCCAGGATCTACCTGTAAGTACCTGGTCTTAGCCCTGACTCTATGTCCAGTATCTACCTGTAAGTATCTGTCCTTAGCCCTGACTCTATGTCCAGGATCTACCTGTAAGTACCTGTCCTTAGCCCTGACTCTATGTCCAGTATCTACCTGTAAGTACCTGTCTTAGCCCTGACTCTATGTCCAGTATCTACCTGTAAGTATCTGTCCTTAGCCCTGACTCTATGTCCAGGATCTACCTGTAAGTACCTGTCCTTAGCCCTGACTCTATGTCCAGTATCTACCTGTAAGTACCTGTCTTAGCCCTGACTCTATGTCCAGTATCTACCTGTAAGTTCCTGTCTTAGCCCTGACTCTATGTCCAGGATCTACCTGTAAGTACCTGGTCTTATCCCTGACTCTATGTCCAGTATCTACCTGTAAGTACCTGGTCTTAGCCCTGACTCTATGTCCAGGATCTACCTGTAAGTATCTGTCCTTAGTCCTGACTCTATGTCCAGTATCTACCTGTAAGTACCTGTCTTAGCCCTGACTCTATGTCCAGGATCTACCTGTAAGTACCTGTCTTAGCCCTGACTCTATGTCCAGGATCTATCTGTAAGTATCTGTCCTTAGTCCTGACTCTATGTCCAGGATCTACCTGTAAGTACCTGTCCTTAGCCCTGACTCTATGTCCAGTATCTACCTGTAAGTACCTGTCTTAGCCCTGACTCTATGTCCAGGATCTACCTGTAAGTACCTGTCTTAGCCCTGACTCTATGTCCAGGATCTACCTGTAAGTACCTGTCTTAGCCCTGACTCTATGTCCAGGATCTACCTGTAAGTACCTGCCTTAGCCCTGACTCTATGTCCAGTATCTACCTGTAAGTACCTGGCCTTATCCCTGACTCTATGTCCAGGATCTACCTGTAAGTACCTGGCCTTATCCCTGACTCTATGTCCAGGATCTACCTGTAAGTACCTGTCTTAGCCCTGACTCTATGTCCAGGATCTACCTGTAAGTACCTGTCCTTAGCCCTGACTCTATGTCCAGAATCTACCTGTAAGTACCTGTCCTTATCCCTGACTCTATGTCCAGGATCTACCTGTAAGTACCTGGTCTTAGCCCTGACTCTATGTCCAGTATCTACCTGTAAGTATCTGTCCTTAGCCCTGACTCTATGTCCAGGATCTACCTGTAAGTACCTGTCCTTAGCCCTGACTCTATGTCCAGTATCTACCTGTAAGTACCTGTCCTTAGCCCTGACTCTATGTCCAGGATCTACCTGTAAGTACCTGGCCTTAGCCCTGACTCTATGTCCAGTATCTACCTGTAAGTACCTGCCTTAGCCCTGACTCTATGTCCAGTATCTACCTGTAAGTACCTGCCTTAGCCCTGACTCTATGTCCAGTATCTACCTGTAAGTACCTGGCCTTATCCCTGACTCTATGTCCAGGATCTACCTGTAAGTACCTGGCCTTATCCCTGACTCTATGTCCAGGATCTACCTGTAAGTACCTGTCTTAGCCCTGACTCTATGTCCAGGATCTACCTGTAAGTACCTGGCCTTAGCCCTGACTCTATGTCCAGGATCTACCTGTAAGTACCTGGCCTTATCCCTGACTCTATGTCCAGGATCTACCTGTAAGTACCTGGCCTTATCCCTGACTCTATGTCCAGGATCTACCTGTAAGTACCTGTCTTAGCCCTGACTCTATGTCCAGGATCTACCTGTAAGTACCTGTCTTAGCACTGACTCTATGTCCAGGATCTACCTGTAAGTACCTGGCCTTATCCCTGACTCTATGTCCAGGATCTACCTGTAAGTACCTGTCTTAGCCCTGACTCTATGTCCAGGATCTACCTGTAAGTACCTGTCTTAGCCCTGACTCTATGTCCAGGATCTACCTGTAAGTACCTGTCTTAGCCCTGACTCTATGTCCAGTATCTACCTGTAAGTATCTGGTCTTAGCCCTGACTCTATGTCCAGGATCTACCTGTAAGTACCTGTCTTAGCCCTGACTCTATGTCCAGGATCTACCTGTAAGTACCTGGCCTTAGCCCTGACTCTATGTCCAGGATCTACCTGTAAGTACCTGGCCTTATCCCTGACTCTATGTCCAGGATCTACCTGTAAGTACCTGTCTTAGCCCTGACTCTATGTCCAGGATCTACCTGTAAGTATCTGTCCTTAGTCCTGACTCTATGTCCAGGATCTACCTGTAAGTATCTGTCCTTAGTCCTGACTCTATGTCCAGTATCTACCTGTAAGTACCTGTCTTAGCCCTGACTCTATGTCCAGGATCTACCTGTAAGTACCTGTCTTAGCCCTGACTCTATGTCCAGGATCTATCTGTAAGTATCTGTCCTTAGTCCTGACTCTATGTCCAGGATCTACCTGTAAGTACCTGTCCTTAGCCCTGACTCTATGTCCAGTATCTACCTGTAAGTACCTGTCTTAGCCCTGACTCTATGTCCAGGATCTACCTGTAAGTACCTGTCTTAGCCCTGACTCTATGTCCAGGATCTACCTGTAAGTACCTGTCTTAGCCCTGACTCTATGTCCAGGATCTACCTGTAAGTACCTGCCTTAGCCCTGACTCTATGTCCAGTATCTACCTGTAAGTACCTGGCCTTATCCCTGACTCTATGTCCAGGATCTACCTGTAAGTACCTGGCCTTATCCCTGACTCTATGTCCAGGATCTACCTGTAAGTACCTGTCTTAGCCCTGACTCTATGTCCAGGATCTACCTGTAAGTACCTGGCCTTAGCCCTGACTCTATGTCCAGGATCTACCTGTAAGTACCTGTCTTAGCCCTGACTCTATGTCCAGTATCTACCTGTAAGTACCTGGTCTTAGCCCTGACTCTATGTCCAGGATCTACCTGTAAGTATCTGTCCTTAGCCCTGACTCTATGTCCAGGATCTACCTGTAAGTACCTGGCCTTAGCCCTGACTCTATGTCCAGTATCTACCTGTAAGTACCTGTCCTTAGCACTGCCTCTATGTCTTGTCTTTTATGTTTTATGAGACTGTCTGATGTGTTGTATAGTTAAGACGTGTGTGTGTGTGTGTGTGTGTGTGTGTGTGTGTGTGTGTATGACTGTGTGTGTGTGTTTGACATGTGGTGTCTGTTGTCTCTGTCTGTGTCTGTCTGTCTCTGTTGTAGTAGCTGTGCTCAGAAATGCTTCAGTGAACCCACTCAGGCTGTCCAACATTCCTGCATGATGTCAGAGCTATCAGCCATCACACTGTAAGTCTGTGTTTGTGTGTGTGTGTGTGTGTGTGTGTGTGTGTATCTGTTTGTTTGTCTGTTTGCCTGTGAGTTTCCTCATATGTTACAATCTGAGTGTTATTCTTAGTCAGGTCAAATCAAATCAAATTGTGTTGGTCACGTATTTAGCAGATGTTATTGCGAAATGCTCCTAGCTCCAACAGTGCAGTAATATCTAACAATACACACAAATCTAAAAGTTAAAGAATGGAGTTATGAAATATATAAATATTAGGACGAGCAATGTCCTCAGTCCACAGTATAAATATATATGTGATGGGGATGTATAGAAATCATGGACAGTATGTGGATAGAATATTTAGTATATCTGAAGAATACGTAGGATAGAATAATATATATTCAGCAATAGTTAAATAGGATGGCATTGACTAGAATACAGGATATACATATTAAATGAGTAAAACAGTATGTAAACATTATTAAAGTGACTAGTGTTCCATTATTAAGGTGACCAGTGATTCCATGTCTGTGTAAATAGGGCAGCAGCCTCTAATGTGCAGGGTTGAGTAACCGGGTGGTAGCCGGCTAGTGCCAGTGACTAAGTTCAGGGCAGGGTTCTGGGTGGAGGCCGGCTAGTGGTGGCTATTTAACAGTCTGATGGCCTTGAGATAAAAGCTGTTTTTCATTCTCTCGGTCCCAGCTTTGATGCACCTGTACTGACCTCGCCTTCTGGATGATAGCGGGATGAACAGGCAGTGGCTCGGGTGGATGATGTCCTTGATGATCTTTTTGGCCTTCCTGTGACATTGGGTGCTGTAGGTGTCCTGGAGGGCAGGCAGTGTGCGTTTGGCAGACTGGAGAGCCCTGCGGTTGTGGGCGGTGCAGTTGCCATACCAGGTGGTGATACAGCCCGACAGGATGCTCTCTCATCTGTAAAAGTTTGTGAGGGTCTTAGGGACCTTCTTCACCACACTGTCTGTGGAAGATTTCAGATTGTCGGTGATGTGTACGCCGAGGAACCTGAAGCTTTTTACCTTCTCCACTGCTGTCCTGTTGATGAGGACAGGGGGGTGCTCCCTCTGCTGTCTCCTGAATTCCACGATCAGCTACTTCGTTTTGTTGACGTTGAGAGAGAGGTTATTTTCCTGGCCCCACTCCGCCAGAGCCCTCACCTCCTCCCTGTAGGCTGTCTCGTCATTGTTGGTAATCAGGCCTACTACTGTTGTGTCGTCTGCAAACTTGATGATTGAGTTGGAGGCGTGCTTGGCCACGCAGTCATGGGTGAACAGGGAGTACAGGAGAGGGCTGAGCACACACCCTTGTGGGGCCCCAGTGTTGAGGATCAGCGAAGTGGAGATGTTGTTTCCTACCTTCACCACCTGGGGGCGGCCCGTCAGGAAGTCCAGGACCCAGTTGCACAGGGCGGGGTTCAGACCCAGGGCCTCGAGCTTAATGATGAGCTTGGAGGGTACTATGGTGTTGAATGCTGAGCTATAGTCAATGAACAGCATTCTTACATAGGTATTCCTCTTGTCCAGATGGGATAGGGCAGAGTGCAGAATGATGGCGATTGCATCGTCTGTGGATCTATTGGGGCGGTAAGCAAATTGCTGTGGGTCTAGGGTGACAGGTAAGGTAGAGGTGATATGATCCTTAACTAGTCTCTCAAAGCTCTTCATGATGACAGAGGTGAGTGTGCTGCAGGGCGATAGTCATTTAGTTCAGTTATCTTTGCTTTCTTGGGTACAGGAACAATGGTGGCCATCTTGAAGCATGTGGGAACAGCAGACTGGGAAAGGGAGAGAATGAATATGTTCGTAAACACACCAGCCAGCTGGTCTGCGCATGCTCTGAGGACGCGGCTAGGGATGCCGTCTGGGCCGGCAGCCTTGCGAGGGTTAACATGCTTAAACGTCTTACTCACAATGGCCACGCAGAACGAGAGCCCACAGTCCTCGGGAGCGGGCCACGTCGGTGGCACTGTGTTATCCTCAAAACGGGCGAAGAAGGTCTTTAGCTTGTCCAGGAGCAAGACGTCGGTGTCGGCAACGTGGCTGGTTTTCCTTTTGTAGTCTGTGATTGTCTGTGGACCCTGCCACATACGTCTCGTGTCTGAGTCGTTGAATTGCGACTCCACTTTGTCTCTGTCCTGATGTTTTGCCTGTTTGATTGCCTTACGGAGGGAATAACTGCACTGTTTGTATTCAACCATATTCTCAGTCACCTTGCTGTGGTTAAATGCGGTGGTTCGCTCTTTCAGTTTTGTGCGAATGCTGCCATCTATCCACGGTTTTTGGTTTGGGTAGGTTTTAATCGTCACAGTGTGAACAACATCTCCTATACACTTCTTGATGAACTCAGTCACCGTGTCAGTGTTATTCTCAGAGGCAACCCGGACCATATCCCAGTCCACGTGATCAAAACAATCTTGACACATGGATTCCGATTGGTCAGACCAGTGTTGAATAGACCTTAGCACGGGTACTTCCTGTTTGAGTTTCTCCCTATAGGAAGGGAGGAGCAGAATGGAGTCGTTTTCTTTGTTAAAGTCCCCAAGTACAATAAATGCGGCCTCAGGGTATGTGGTTTCCAGTTAACGTTATTCTCAGACGCTACCAGGGACATATCCCAGATCTGAGTGTTGTGTTGTCTGAGTGTTAGTCTTATTCAGGTTGTAGCAATGTTGTTAGGTTGTCAGGAGGATGTCTGCGTGTTAATCTTAGTCAGGTTGTAACAATGTTTTATTGTTGTCAGGAGAATGTCTGAGTGTAAGTTTCAGTCAGGTTGTAGTAGTATTTTGTATTGTGTGTGTATGCATGTGTCTGTGCCTATGTGTGTGTTGCTTCACAGTCTCTGCTGTTCTATAAGGTGTATATTTAATATATACAGACATGAAACAAAACACGGACACATCTGGACATGGGAAACATAATGGCATTAATGCTGACACGGGGATCACAACTGAGGAACAGACATATATGGGTGAGGTAATTAAACAGTGATGAAGTCCAGGTGAGTCCAATGAAGCGTAGATGTGCGTAATGATGGGCAGACTGGCGCCCTCGAGACAAAAGAAGCATGATATGAAGAAAATTGAGTCTATTTCAGAAGAACAGAATAGCATACTCTGAGTTGTCCTTATGTTAGGTCCTGATCTGGCTATGCCAAACGGCTGTGGGCTACACTAGTTCATTTAGCAGACAAGATTTGCTTAGAATTCCGTGAAGAATACAATACAACCATACCATTTTTCTATTCCTCATCAATCCACAGGGATGTAACCGTTTTTACAGTCATTTTCTAAATGGGTGCATCCTTATTAGTAACTGGAAATAAGCAATTTCATGAATGTGTCAAGTGCAGCATCTGGTTACTCCTCATTACACACCACGGACCAGCAAATATTCTTTACATCAACAACATAGGAATCACTACGAATCGTATTGTATGACCTCTTATACACTATATTAGGCCCAGCCTTTGGAACTTTGGTTTTCCTAGATATGGCTACTATATTGTGATCCCTACATCCGATGGATTTGGATACTGCTTTCAAGCACATTTCTGCAGCATTAGTAAAGATGTGATCAATACGTGTTGATGATTTCGTTCCTGTGCTGTTTTTAACTACCCTGGTAGGTTTACTGATAACTTGAACCAGGTTGCAGGCAGTGGTTACAGTTTGAAGCTTTCTCTTGAGTGGGCAGCTTGATGAAAGCCAGTCAATATTTAAATCACCCAGAAAATATACCTCTCTGTTGATATCACATACATTATCAAGCATTTCACACATATTATCCAGATACTGACTGTTCGCACTTGGTGGTCTATAGCAGCTTCCCACCAGAATGGGCTTTAGGTGAGGCAGGTGAACCTGTAGCCATATTACTTCAACAGTATTTACCATGAGATCCTCTCTAAGCTTTACAGGAATGTGGTTCTGAATATATACCACAACACCGCCCATTGGCATTTCTGTCTTTTCGGTAGATGTTATAACCATGTATTGCTACCACTGTATCATCAAAGGTATTATCTAAGTGAGTTTCAGAGATAGTCAGAATATGAATGTAATTTGTTACTTGCTAGTTATTAATGTCATGAGCCTTGTTTCTTAAGCTACATATGTTAACATGGGCTATTTTGAGCACTTTTCTGGGATGCTTGCTTGTTTTCATTGCTTTACTGGGAAGCTTAACAGAAGTAGATATTATCATGTTATTTATGTTAGTGCAGGGTGAGCTGCACACAGTGGACTTCCTCCTAGGGCACACCACCTCAGTGCTAACAGAATAAACCTGGTTCATAGGCACATGGTTACTGCATCCAATAGCTGTTGGATCAGCAGAGGCATTCAGGGCAGTTAGAGGGACATACATTAGGTTACTTATATTGTGTCTACCAATGCCCCTGGTATAATGTACACTTGCTAAAGCATTATGATGACTCAATGACACAATGGTATGGATTAAATGAGCTGGGCTTGGGTCATTGATAAGTTGTGTTGTTGTCAGGAGGCTGTCTCAGTGTTAGTCTTAGTCAGGTTGTAGTAGTGTTGTTGTCAGGAGGATATACAGTGGGGAAAAAAAGTATTTAGTCAGCCACCAATTGTGCAAGTTCTCCCACTTAAAAAGATGAGAGAGGCCTGTAATTTTCATCATAGGTACACGTCAACTATGACAGACAAAATGAGGAAAAAAAATCCAGAAAATCACATTGTAGGATTTTTAATGAATTTATTTGCAAATTATGGTGGAAAATAAGTATTTGGTCAATAACAAAAGTTTCTCAATACTTTGTTATATACCCTTTGTTGGCAATGACACAGGTCAAACGTTTTCTGTAAGTCTTCACAAGGTTTTCACACACTGTTGCTGGTATTTTGGCCCATTCCTCCATGCAGATCTCCTCTAGAGCAGTGATGTTTTGCGGCTGTCGCTGGGCAACACGGACTTTCAACTCCCTCCAAAGATTTTCTCTGGGGTTGAGATCTGGAGACTGGCTAGGCCACTCCAGGACCTTGAAATGCTTCTTACAAAGCCACTCCTTCGTTGCCCGGGCGGTGTGTTTGGGATCATTGTCATGCTGAAAGACCCAGCCACGTTTCATCTTCAATGCCCTTGCTGATGGAAGGAGGTTTTCACTCAAAATCTCACGATACATGGCCCCATTCATTCTTTCCTTTACACGGATCAGTCGTCCTGGTCCCTTTGCAGAAAAACAGCCCCAAAGCATGATGTTTCTACCCCCATGCTTCACAGTAGGTATGGTGTTCTTTGGATGCAACTCAGCATTCTTTGTCCTCCAAACACGACGAGTTGAGTTTTTACCAAAACGTTCTGGCTTAAGCAGGGGGACACGTCTGGCACTGCAGGATTTGAGTCCCTGGCGGCGTAGTGTGTTACTGATGGTAGGCTTTGTTACTTTGGTCCCAGCTCTCTGCAGGTCATTCACTAGGTCCCCCTGTGTGGTTCTGGGATTTTTGCTCACCGTTCTTGTGATCATTTTGACCCCACGGGGTGAGATCTTGCGTGGAGCCCCAGATCGAGGGAGATTATCAGTGGTCTTGTATGTCTTCCATTTCCTAATAATTGCTCCCACAGTTGATTTCTTCAAACCAAGCTGCTGACCTATTGCAGATTCAGTCTTCCCAGCCTGTTGCAGGTCTACAATTTTGTTTCTGGTGTCCTTTGACAGCTCTTTGGTCTTGGGCATAGTGGAGTTTGGAGTGTGACTGTTTGAGGTTGTGGACAGGTGTATTTTATACTAATAACAAGTTCAAACAGGTGCCATTAATACAGGTAACGAGTGGAGGACAGAGGAGCCTCTTAAAGAAGAAGTTACAGGTCTGTGAGAGCCAGAAATCTTGCTTGTTTGTAGGTGACCAAATACTTATTTTCCACCATAATTTGCAAATAAATTCATAACAAATCCTACAATGTGATTTTCTGGAGAAAAAAAATCTCAATTTGTCTGTCATAGTTGACATGTACCTATGATGAAAATTACAGGCCGCTCTCATATTTTTAAGTGGGAGAACTTGCACAATTGGTGGCTGACTAAATACTTTTTTCCCCCACTGTATATATATATATATGCTCCTGAACTTCTTCTACTCTCAACCTCTCCGATCATTTTCATGATGTCCATCCGGTTTGCTTCTATATGCCATATCTTT
Organism: Coregonus lavaretus; assembly: GCF_964263955.1. Lineage (NCBI taxonomy): Eukaryota > Metazoa > Chordata > Actinopteri > Salmoniformes > Salmonidae > Coregonus > Coregonus lavaretus. Next base: position 52,592 of record NW_028158955.1, on the reverse strand, counting down.
CTAACTGTGCTCTTTCCCAAAAGCTCCCAACATACAACCTATATACTTTGTATGGACACAGTATGCTTACATTATTAGCTATCTTTGTTATTATTTGTTGTTATTTGTTATTAGTCCCATCCTTCAACTCTATTCAATACCTCCCATCTATCTCTTAACACCATCCATATATGATTTCTATTTGCCATATATATTTCAACCGTACTGTGATGTTTTACAAAAGTTCTGAACCTTTCTATTCTCATTGCTTCTACAGATTGTGAATTAAAAATAAACATTTTTGCTAAAAGTATTATTATATTATTGATTGATTGACTATGACTTTTCAGATCACCCAGTAATGCTATCTGCAAGGTTAGTTCCAGGTAAATATTGCAATCCTTTAGCCAGTCCTGGACCTGTGTCCAAAAACAAGCTACAAATGGACAGAACCAAAACAAATGATCTAATGATTCTGTCTCTTCACAGCAAAATCTGCAGAGCTGGGAAGATTGTATCCCCCATATAAATAACATTCTATTGGTAGCAAGAATTTTATATAATAATTTAACTTGAAAGATTCTAATTTTTGAATCCGGTGTCGTTTTACGTATCAGTTCATAAACACTATGCCATGGGATCGGCACGTCAAAGATCTCTTCCCAACTATTTAGCAATCTATATGGGACGGCTGTCAATCCTTTGGTCCTTAAGTGAAACTGATATACTTTTTTATTTATCACAGTTTTCCTTAACCAATTATGTTCTTTAATGCAAGGCCGACAGACAAGTTCCTTACTTTCTCCCCCTTCCACTTTCCTCTTCCACTTTTGCGGTAAGGCTGCAATTATTTGGTTGTAATTTTGGGTAGAGCAGACATTTCCATATGTTTTTGTTAGCTGCATGTGAGACATAACTCCACCAGTCCTACCGATGATATCATTTACGAAGATTATACCTTTTTTAAACATTCTGTCAAAAAATAAAGGTTTTTTGTCAATTAGTATATTTGAATTTAACCACAATATTTGTTGCATTATTTGTTCTGTCGTTTCTGGAGGATTAAATTGAAATTGCAACCAACTTTCTATGTATAATGTTGCCTGTTAGTTGTTTTTGTTGTGTATTGGTTTCTCTAAGGTTATGACAAGGATGTGTTTGTTGTTCTAAAGTTGTGACAGTGTAATGTTGTGTATTAGTTGTTCTAAGGCTTCTGTTGTATTGTGTAGGTCGTGTATTGGTTATTCTAAGGTTGTAACGCTGATGTGTATTGGTTTAATTATGGTTGTATTAGGTTTTTTTTTGTAAGTTTTTTATTTTTTATTTTTTATGGGGGTAGATCAGCTTAATATTGCAGATAGATTGTAACTTCAATCAATGTAATTGTCTGCATCACTTCCAATCCCAGCCTGTTGCAGGTCTACAATTTTGTTTCTGGTGTCCTTTGACAGCTCTTTGGTCTTGGCCATAGTGGAGTTTGGAGTGTGACTGTTTGAGGTTGTGGACAGGTGTATTTTATACTGATAACAAGTTCAAACAGGTGCCATTAATACAGGTAACGAGTGGAGGACAGAGGAGCCTCTTAAAGAAGAAGTTACAGGTCTGTGAGAGCCAGAAATCTTGCTTGTTTGTAGGTGACCAAATACTTATTTTCCACCATAATTTGCAAATAAATTCATAAAAAATCCTACAATGTGACTTTCTGGATTTTTTTCTTCTCGATTTGTCTGTCATAGTTGACATGTACCTATGATGAAAATTACAGGCCTCTCTCATCTGTTTAAGTGGGAGAACTTGCACAATTGGTGGCTGCCCCAAAAAAAAATTTCCCCACTGTAGTACATTTGTCATAATTTGGTTGTAATCCAGGGAGGTTAGAAAATGTATCTAGATCCTCTATGAGGCTGTGGAGTGATTCTAGTTGTGGATTTAAAAGAAAACATGAATCATCAGCGTACAATTACACCTTTGTTTTTAAGCCCTGGATTTCTAATCCCCTGATATTATTATTGGATCTGATTTTAATAGCTAACATCTCGATGGCCACAATAAATAGATATGCTGATAGTGGACAACCTTGTTTCACTCCTCTTGACAGTTTAAAACTTTCTGAGAAATAGCCATTATTTACTATTTTACACCTAGGGTTACTATACATGATTTTGACCCATTTTATAAGAGATTCACCAAAATTGAAATACTCCAGGCATTTATATATAAACCCCAGTCGTACTTTATCAAATGCCTTTTCGAAGTCTGCTATGAATAGCAGGCCTGGTTTCTCAGATTTTCCATAATGTTCTATTGTTTCCAATACTTGCCTTATATTATCTCCAATGTATCTTCCTTGTAAAAAACCTGTCTGATTAGAATTAATAACATCCTACAATACCTTTTTAATTCTATGCGCTATACATTTTGCTAGAATTTTTGCATCACAACACTAAAGTGTAAGGGGCCGCCAATTTTTTAAATGAACTGGATCTTTATATTTTCCACTTGTATCCTGTTTCAGTAATAATGAGATCAGACCTTCTTCTTGAGTGTCAGATAATCTACCATTTACATAGGAGTGGTTAAAACATGCTAATAACGGTCCTCTTAGTATATCAAAAAAGGTTTGGTATACTTCGACTGGTATGCCATCCAACCCTGGAGTTTTCCCGGACTTAGTCTTTAATTGCATCCAGAAGTTCCTCCTCTGTAATTTCACCTTCACATGAGTTTGTATTTGTTGTTCCAAGGTTGAAACAGTGTAATGTTGTGTATTTGTTGTTCTAAGGTTGTGACAATGTTGTGTTGTGTATTGTTTTTTTGTATAAGTAGTAAGAATCTGATATGTTGTTGTCAGGCGTCTGGCCCGGTCCACCCTCCTCCTCATCCCCCTCTTTGGGATCCACTACACTGTGTTTGCCTTCTCACCGGAGGACGTCAGCAAGAAAGAGAGGCTGGTGTTTGAGCTGGGGCTGGGATCTTTTCAGGTAACACACTCCCTCCTTCGACTAGTGGGCTCGTGTATTAGCAGTGACTCTGAGAGCATTGTTGAAAAGGACGAACACTGTTCAACTGCTCATCTCTCCTCTCTTGTTTTCCTCTTCAGGGTTTTGTTGTGGCTGTGCTCTACTGTTTCCTCAATGGAGAGGTAGGAGGCTTCTGATGTGACTGATGATTAGTGTCATTAACAATAACTGATGTGAACTTTCTGCCTTCAGTATTAGACTAAGTAGCAGTGTTAGTAACCACCTAGTGGACTAGACTATGACATTATAACTCTGTTATTGTTTAGTAACCACCTAGTGGACTAGACTATTACATTATAACTCTGTTATTGTCTGTTATTCCAGGTGCAGTCTGAGGTCAAGAGGAAGTGGCGGAGCTGGAGGGTGAACCGTTACTTTACTGTGGATCTGAATAACCAGCAGCGCCACCCATCCCTGGCCAGCAGCGGGGTCAACGGGGGGGGACAGCTCTCCATGCTCAGTTCCAAGAGCTCCTCTGTCTTACAGATACGCATGGTGGACCCCCTGGCCGAGACACCGTCCACACTCAACCTGCCCACCTGATTGGCCGAGACACCGTCCACACTCAACCTGCCCACCTGATTGGCCCAGACACCGTCCACACTCAACCTGCCCACCTGATTGGCCCAGACACCGTCCACACTCAACCTGCCCACCTGATTGGCCCAGACACCGTCCACACTCAATCTGCCCACCTGATTGGCCGAGACACCGTCCACACTCAACCTGCCCACCTGATTGGCCGAGACACCGTCCACATTCAACCTGCCCACCTGATTGTCTCAAACCCCTGGCCGAGACACCGTCCACACTCAATCTGCCCACCTGATTGTCTCAAACCCCTGGCCGAGACACCGTCCACACTCAACCTGCCCACCTGATTGGCCCAGACACCGTCCACACTCAATCTGCCCACCTGATTGGCCGAGACACCGTCCACACTCAACCTGCCCACCTGATTGGCCCAGACACCGTCCACACTCAATCTGCCCACCTGATTGGCCGAGACACCGTCCACACTCAACCTGCCCACCTGATTGGCCGAGACACCGTCCACACTCAACCTGCCCACCTGATTGTCTCAAACCCCTGGCCGAGACACCGTCCACACTCAATCTGCCCACCTGATTGTCTCAAACCACTGGCTGAGACACCGTCCACACTCAACCTGCCCACCTGATTGGCTGAGACACCTCACTGACCACGCCCTCCATCAACCTTTCCACCTGATTGGCTGAGACACCGCCCACACTCAACCTGCCCTCCTGATTGGCCGAGACACCGTCCACACTCAACCTGCCCACCTGATTGGCCGAGACACCGTCCACACTCAACCTGCCCACCTGATTGTCTCAAACCCCTGGCTGAGACACCGTCCACACTCAACCTGCCCACCTGATTGGCCGAGACACCGTCCACATTCAACCTGCCCACCTGATTGGCTGAGACACCGTCCACACTCAACCTGCCCACCTGATTGTCTCAAACCCCTGGCCGAGACACCGTCCACACTCAATCTGCCCACCTGATTGTCTCAAACCCCTGGCCGAGACACCGTCCACACTCAATCTGCCCACCTGATTGTCTCAAACCACTGGCTGAGACACCGCCCACACTCAACCTGCCCTCCTGATTGGCTGACACACCTAGCTGAGACCTCGCCCACCCTTAAGCAGAACACCTGATTGGCCGAGACACCACTTGCCCACCGGATTGTCTAATTGGCTCAGACCCCTCCCTAACTAGTTATCTTCAGGCCCTCTTCTTCCCAGACAATTCAGATCGTTAGTTATCTTTAGAAAAGAACTGTAACTGTAAAAATTTAACCAACTCCTCCCACTAGCCAGGCTCTCTCATAGAGTAACTAACTCCTCCCACTAGCCAGGCTCTCTCATATAGTAACTAACTCCTCCCACTAGCCAGGCTCTCTCATAGAGTAACCAACTCCTCCCACTAGCCAGGCTCTCTCATAGAGTAACCAACTCCTCCCACTAGCCAGGCTCTCTCATAGAGTAACTAACTCCTCCCACTAGCCAGGCTCTCTCATAGAGTAACTAACTCCTCCCACTAGCCAGGCTCTCTCATAGAGTAACCAACTCCTCCCACTAGCCAGGCTCTCTCATAGAGTAACTAACTCCTCCCACTAGCCAGGCTCTCTCATAGAGTAACTAACTCCTCCCACTAGCCAGGCTCTCTCATAGAGTAACTAACTCCTCCCACTAGCCAGGCTCTCTCATATAGTAACTAACTCCTCCCACTAGCCAGGCTCTCTCATAGAGTAACTAACTCCTCCCACTAGCCAGGCTCTCTCATAGAGTAACTAACTCCTCCCACTAGCCAGGCTCTCTCATAGAGTAACTAACTCCTCCCACTAGCCAGGCTCTCTCATAGAGTAACTAACTCCTCCCACTAGCCAGGCTCTCTCATAGAGTAACTAACTCCTCCCACTAGCCAGGCTCTCTCATAGAGTAACTAACTCCTCCCACTAGCCAGGCTCTCTCATAGAGTAACCAACTCCTCCCACTAGCCAGGCTCTCTCATATAGTAACCAACTCCTCCCACTAGCCAGGCTCTCTCATAGAGTAACCAACTCCTCCCACTAGCCAGGCTCTCTCATAGAGTAACTAACTCCTCCCACTAGCCAGGCTCTCTCATAGAGTAACTAACTCCTCCCACTAGCCAGGCTCTCTCATAGAGTAACTAACTCCTCCCACTAGCCAGGCTCTCTCATAGAGTAACTAACTCCTCCCACTAGCCAGGCTCTCTCATAGAGTAACTAACTCCTCCCACTAGCCAGGCTCTCTCATAGAGTAACTAACTCCTCCCACTAGCCAGGCTCTCTCATAGAGTAACTAACTCCTCCCACTAGCCAGGCTCTCTCATAGAGTAACTAACTCCTCCCACTAGCCAGGCTCTCTCATAGAGTAACCAACTCCTCCCACTAGCCAGGCTCTCTCATAGAGTAACTAACTCCTCCCACTAGCCAGGCTCTCTCATAGAGTAACTAACTCCTCCCACTAGCCAGGCTCTCTCATAGAGTAACTAACTCCTCCCACTAGCCAGGCTCTCTCATATAGTAACTAACTCCTCCCACTAGCCAGGCTCTCTCATAGAGTAACTAACTCCTCCCACTAGCCAGGCTCTCTCATAGAGTAACTAACTCCTCCCACTAGCCAGGCTCTCTCATAGAGTAACTAACTCCTCCCACTAGCCAGGCTCTCTCATAGAGTAACTAACTCCTCCCACTAGCCAGGCTCTCTCATAGAGTAACTAACTCCTCCCACTAGCCAGGCTCTCTCATAGAGTAACTAACTCCTCCCACTAGCCAGGCTCTCTCATAGAGTAACTAACTCCTCCCACTAGCCAGGCTCTCTCATAGAGTAACCAACTCCTCCCACTAGCCAGGCTCTCTCATAGAGTAACTAACTCCTCCCACTAGCCAGGCTCTCTCATAGAGTAACTAACTCCTCCCACTAGCCAGGCTCTCTCATAGAGTAACTAACTCCTCCCACTAGCCAGGCTCTCTCATAGAGTAACCAACTCCTCCCACTAGCCAGGCTCTCTCATAGAGTAACTAACTCCTCCCACTAGCCAGGCTCTCTCATAGAGTAACTAACTCCTCCCACTAGCCAGGCTCTCTCATAGAGTAACCAACTCCTCCCACTAGCCAGGCTCTCTCATAGAGTAACCAACTCCTCCCACTAGCCAGGCTCTCTCATAGAGTAACTAACTCCTCCCACTAGCCAGGCTCTCTCATAGAGTAACCAACTCCTCCCACTAGCCAGGCTCTCTCATAGAGTAACTAACTCCTCCCACTAGCCAGGCTCTCTCATAGAGTAACTAACTCCTCCCACTAGCCAGGCTCTCTCATAGAGTAACTAACTCCTCCCACTAGCCAGGCTCTCTCATAGAGTAACCAACTCCTCCCACTAGCCAGGCTCTCTCATAGAGTAACTAACTCCTCCCACTAGCCAGGCTCTCTCATATAGTAACTAACTCCTCCCACTAGCCAGGCTCTCTCATAGAGTAACTAACTCCTCCCACTAGCCAGGCTCTCTCATAGAGTAACTAACTCCTCCCACTAGCCAGGCTCTCTCATAGAGTAACTAACTCCTCCCACTAGCCAGGCTCTCTCATATAGTAACTAACTCCTCCCACTAGCCAGGCTCTCTCATAGAGTAACTAACTCCTCCCACTAGCCAGGCTCTCTCATAGAGTAACTAACTCCTCCCACTAGCCAGGCTCTCTCATATAGTAACTAACTCCTCCCACTAGCCAGGCTCTCTCATAGAGTAACTAACTCCTCCCACTAGCCAGGCTCTCTCATAGAGTAACTAACTCCTCCCACTAGCCAGGCTCTCTCATAGAGTAACCAACTCCTCCCACTAGCCAGGCTCTCTCATAGAGTAACTAACTCCTCCCACTAGCCAGGCTCTCTCATATAGTAACCAACTCCTCCCACTAGCCAGGCTCTCTCATAGAGTAACTAACTCCTCCCACTAGCCAGGCTCTCTCATAGAGTAACTAACTCCTCCCACTAGCCAGGCTCTCTCATATAGTAACTAACTCCTCCCACTAGCCAGGCTCTCTCATAGAGTAACTAACTCCTCCCACTAGCCAGGCTCTCTCATAGAGTAACCAACTCCTCCCACTAGCCAGGCTCTCTCATAGAGTAACTAACTCCTCCCACTAGCCAGGCTCTCTCATAGAGTAACTAACTCCTCCCACTAGCCAGGCTCTCTCATAGAGTAACCAACTCCTCCCACTAGCCAGGCTCTCTCATAGAGTAACTAACTCCTCCCACTAGCCAGGCTCTCTCATATAGTAACCAACTCCTCCCACTAGCCAGGCTCTCTCATAGAGTAACTAACTCCTCCCACTAGCCAGGCTCTCTCATAGAGTAACTAACTCCTCCCACTAGCCAGGCTCTCTCATAGAGTAACTAACTCCTCCCACTAGCCAGGCTCTCTCATAGAGTAACTAACTCCTCCCACTAGCCAGGCTCTCTCATAGAGTAACTAACTCCTCCCACTAGCCAGGCTCTCTCATAGAGTAACCAACTCCTCCCACTAGCCAGGCTCTCTCATATAATGTGATATTAATGTATTCTTTGACATGAACAATGTATTCACCAAATAATGACAATATTGGGGGGGGAAATATAGTAAAATGTGATGCCATATCTTGTCTTTCGCTGTTGTTCAACATCATGTATGTACAGTCATCTTCAAAGTGCCATACAGGTTGTCTCCTCTGAGCTCACGACCTGACACAGAGCCATGTATACAGTATATCTCCAGAGCAATATATTTACAAACTTTTAATGTTGTTCTGATTCTAGACATTCAGTTACATGGTATGGTTTAAATATTCCCCTTGTAATGTCAATGGGGGGCTAACATGACTGCCATAGAATGTTGAGGTGTCATCGGAATGCGTCAGAATGTAGAAACCTTGATGGCTCTAACTCTCTACAATGTGTGTGTTCGTAAATTCAATCTGGAGTGCCAGAGTGCACTCAGAGTGTGCTCTGGGCGTTCGTAAACTCAGAGCGTTGTCAGATTGTCCTTTTTGTAAAGTCAGAGCGTTTGGCTCTCGGAGCGTTCAGAGAGCACACTATATTTAAATTAAAAATTAAAATATATTAAAAGACACTCTGGCCGAGGAGTAGGGTTGATCCGAGCGTTCTGACCTCACAACGTTAGTCAAGCACCCAAGCTAACTGGCTAATGTTGGCTAGCTTGCTAGCTACTTCCAGACACAAATGAGAGAACAGCTCACTCTGACCATTTTACTCGCCCTAGCAGAGCTGGTTAGGCTGTTTACATGTTATCTAGAGCGTTGGGGACTGTAACTGTGCTGCTGGAAACTTTTTTTGCCTAGGTTTACTGACAACGGCCATATTCAACGGGTGTTGAGCGTTCGTAAATTCATCAGTTATTCTGCGCTCAGGCACACTCAGACGAGAGTGCTCTGAAATCAGAGTAGATAGCCAGAGTGAATTTACGAACGCACCCATTGTAAATGCATGGCTCTAACTCTCTACATTCTAAATACATGCTGCAGAGAGAGACCAACCAGAGAGAGACCAACCAGATCTCTATAGCTCTGATATGACCAGGCTCCACACAGAGACCAACCAGAGAGAGACCAACCAGATCTCTATAGCTCTGATATGACCAGGCTCCACACAGAGACCAACCAGAGAGAGACCAACCAGATCTCTATAGCTCTGATATGACCAGGCTCCACACAGAGACCAACCAGAGAGAGACCAACCAGATCTCTATAGCTCTGATATGACCAGGCTCCACACAGAGACCAACCAGAGAGAGACCAACCAGATCTCTATAGCTCTGATATGACCAGGCTCCACACAGAGACCAACCAGAGAGAGACCAACCAGATCTCTATAGCTCTGATATGACCAGGCTCCAGACAGAGACCAACCAGAGAGAGACCAACCAGAGAGAGACCAACCAGATCTATATAGCTCTGATATGACCAGGCTCCACACAGAGACCAACCAGAGAGAGACCAACCAGATCTCAGCCTTGCCTGTAAAACGCTTCAGTAACTATTTTAATGTAGATGTTTTATGTCTTTGATAAATAAGGTCCTTTATTTTCCATCAGTACACAGTATGTCAACACTGGGTGGACAAAACATTAAGAACACCTGCTCTTTCTATGACTGACTGACCAGGTGAATCCAGGTGAAAGCTATGATCCCTTATTGATGTCACTTGTTAAATCCACTTCAGTCAGTGTAGATGAAGGGGAGGAGACTGGTTAAAGAAGGATTTTGAAGCCTTGAGACAATTGAAACATGGATTGTGTATGTGTGCCATTCAGAGGGTGAATGGGCAAGACAAAATATTTAAGTGCCTTTGAATGGGGTGTGGTAGTAGGTGCCAGGCGCACCGGTTTTAGTTTCAAGAACTGCAATGCTGCTGCTTTTCACGCTCAACAGTTCCCCGTGTGTATCAAGAATGGTCCACCACCCGAAGGACATCCAGCCAACTTGACAGAACTGTGGGAAGCATTGGAGTCAACATGGGCCAGCATCCCTGTGGAACACTTTTGACACCTTGTAGAGTCCATGCCCGACGAACTGAGGCTGTTCTGAGTGCAAAAAGGGAGGGTGCAAGTCAATATTGGGAAGGTGTTCTTAGTGTTTGATATACTCAGTGTAGTATGTAATTACTGTTGTTGTGTCTTTGTTTTTCATTTTTAAATATTGAGCAGTGTTATGATACAGTGTTATGATACGGTGTTATGATACGGTGTTATGATACGGTATTATGATGCAGTGTTATGATACAGTGTTATGATAGTGTTGTGATACAGTGTTATGACAGTGTTATGATGCAGTGTTATGATACAGTGTTATGATGTGGTGTTATGAAACGGTGTTATGATACAGTGTTATGATACAGTGTTATGATACGGTGTTATGATGCAGTGTTATGATACAGTGTTATGATACGGTGTTATGATACAGTGTTATGATAGTGTTATGATACAGTGTTATGATACAGTGTTATGATTTGGTGTTATGATAGTGTTTTGATACAGTGTTATGATAGTGTTGTGATACAGTGTTATGATGTGGTGTTATGAAACGGTGTTATGATACGGTGTTATGATACAGTGTTATGATACAGTGTTATGATACATTGTTATGATACGGTATTATGATGCAGTGTTATGATACAGTGTTATGATACATTGTTATGATACGGTATTATGATGCAGTGTTATGATACGGTATTATGATGCAGTGTTATGATACAGTGTTATGACAGTGTTATGATACAGTGTTATGATACAGTGTTATGATGCAGTGTTATGATACAGTGTTATGATGCAGTGTTATAATACATTGTTATAATAGTGTTATGATACGGTATTATGATGCAGTGTTATGACAGTGTTATGATACAGTGTTATGATACAGTGTTATGATGCAGTGTTATGATGCAGTGTTATAATACATTGTTATAATAGTGTTATGATACGGTATTATGATGCAGTGTTATGATACGGTGTTATGATGCAGTGTTATGATACATTGTTATAATAGTGTTATGATACGGTATTATGATGCAGTGTTATGATGCAGTGTTATGATACAGTGTTATGACAGTGTTATGATACGGTATTATGATGCAGTGTTATGATACAGTGTTATGATAGTGTTATGATAGTGTTATGATACAGTGTTATGATAGTGTTATGATACGGTATTATGATGCAGTGTTATGATACGGTATTATGATACAGTGTTATGATACAGTGTTATGATAGTGTTATGATACGGTATTATGATGCAGTGTTATGATACAGTATTATGATACAGTGTTATGATACAGTGTTATGATAGTGTTATGATACAGTGTTATGATAGTGTTATGATACAGTATTATGATGCAGTGTTATGATACAGTATTATGATGCAATGTTATGATGCAGTGTTATGATACAGTATTATGATGCAATGTTATGATGCAGTGTTATGATACGGTGTTATGATGCAGTGTTATGATACAGTGCTATGATAGTGTTATGATACGGTATTATGATGCAGTGTTATGATACAGTATTATGATAGTGTTATGATACAGTATTATGATAGTGTTATGATATAGTATTATGATGCAGTGTTATGATACACTTATGATGCAGTGTTATAATAGTGTTATGATACAGTGTTATGATGCAGTGTTATGATGCAGTGTTATGATAGTGTTATGATGCAGTGTTATGATACAGTGTTATGATAGTGTTATGATACAGTATTATGATGCAGTGTTATGATAGTGTTATGATGCAGTGTTATGATACAGTGTTATGATGCATTGTTATGATGCAGTGTTATGATACAGTGTTATGATAGTGTTATGATGCAGTGTTATAATACAGTGTTATGATACAGTGTTATAATACAGTGTTATGATACAGTATTATGATACAGTGTTATGATACAGTGTTATGATGCAGTGTTATGATACAGTGTTATGATACAGTGTTATGATACAGTATTATGATCATATTAATAAGCAGTGTTAAAAAGGACAAAACAGACTGCGCCGACATTTATAGATTCCCATTCCATTTATAGATTCCCATTCCATTTATAGATTCCCATTCCATTTATAGATTCCCATTCCATTTATAGATTCCCATTCCAAAGTGCCTGTTGGTCCCAATACGACAGAAGGCTCCTAGATGTATCTATTTGCTTTATTTCTGCAAAGAACGTAAGGAGCGGAAATACACTGCTCAAAAAAATTAAGGGAACACTAAAATAACACATCCTAGATCTGAATGAATGAAATAATCTTTTTAAATCGTTTTTTCTTTACATAGTTGAATGTGCTGACAACAAAATCACACAAAAATGATCAATGGAAATCAAATTTATCAACCCATGGAGGTCTGGATTTGGAGTCACCCTCAAAATTAAAGTGGAAAACCACACTACAGGCTGATCCAACTTTGATGTAATGTCCTTAAAACAAGTCAAAATGAGGCTCAGTAGTGTGTGTGGCCTCCACGTGCCTGTATGACCTCCCTACAACGCCTGGGCATGCTCCTGATGAGGTGGCGGATGGTCTCCTGAGGGATCTCCTCCCAGACCTGGACTAAAGCATCCGCCAACTCCTGGACAGTGTGTAGTGCAACGTGGCGTTGGTGGATGGAGCGAGACATGATGTCCCAGATGTGCTCAATTGGATTCAGGTCTGGGGAACGGGCGGGCCAGTCCATAGCATTAATGCCTTCCTCTTGCAGGAACTGCTGACACACTCCAGCCACATGAGGTCTAGCATTGTCTTACATTAGGAGGAACCCAGGGCCAACCGCACCAGTATATGGTCTCACAAGGGGTCTGAGGATCTCATCTCGGTACCTAATGGCAGTCAGGCTACCTCTGGCGAGCACATGGAGGGCTGTGTGGCCCCCCAAAGAAATGCCACCCCACACCATGACTGACCCACCGCCAAACCGGTCATGCTGGAGGATGTTGCAGGCAGCAGAACGTTCTCCACGGCGTCTCCAGACTCTGTCACATCTGTCACGTGCTCAGTGTGAACCTGCTTTCATCTGTGAAGAGCACAGGGCGCCAGTGGCGAATTTGCCAATCTTGGTGTTCTCTGGCAAATGCCAAACGTCCTGCACGGTGTTGGGCTGTAAGCACAACCCCCACCTGTGGACGTCGGGCCCTCATACCACCCTCATGGAGTCTGTTTCTGACCGTTTGAGCAGACACATGCACATTTGTGGCCTGCTGGAGGTCATTTTGCAGGGCTCTGGCAGTGCTCCTCCTGCTCCTCCTTGCACAAAGGCGGAGGTAGCAGGTTGTTGCCCTCCTACGGCCTCCTCCACATCTCCTGATGTACTGGCCTGTCTCCTGGTAGCGCCTCCATGCTCTGGACACTACACTGACAGACACAGCAAACCTTCTTGCCACAGCTCGCATTGATGTGCCATCCTGGATGAGCTGCACTACCTGAGCCACTTGTGTGGGTTGTAGACTCCGTCTCATGCTACCACTAGAGTGAAAGCACTGCCAGCATTCAAAAGTGACCAAAACATCAGCCAGGAAGCATAGGAACTGAGAAGTGGTCTGTGGTCACCACCTGCAAAACCAGTCCTTTATTGGGGGTGTCTTGCTAATTGCCTAGAATTTCCACCTGTTGTCTATTCCATTTGCACAACAGCATGTGAAATGTATTGTCAATCAGTGTTGCTTCCTAAGTGGACAGTTTGATTTCACAGAAGTGTGATTGACTTGGAGTTACATTGTGTTGTTTTAGTGTTCCCTTAATTTTTTTGAGCAGTGTACATTCCTTTCAGATATTGGTTTTTGCTGAATTGATTCCAAATGTCTGCCAATAAAGGGACAAAATCTTGAATGGAATATCAAGGATTACAGCAGTGTATATAATAGTTGTGTCCAAAAATGATTTATTTTCTCTGTATATGAATTAAAAAAATATCTTCATGAACTGAAAAGATATGGTTGTCTAAACTGATGTCATGAAACATGTGTCTGAACCTGTAGTGTTATTATATATACTATCATCTGATGGTGTCAGTGTGCAGCGGTAGGACGGAGTCAGGCACAGGACACAGAACTGAGTACACAACGTACTTTACTCAGGTGTCAATGTGCAGCGGTAGGACGGAGTCAGGACACGACGTACTTTACTCTGAAAAAACAAACACTAATTTCCACGCAGGTAAATCACACCAGCTCACAAAAGCGTATGACACAATACAACGAACAAACACGCACAAAACCATGTGGGAACCAGAGGGTTAAATAGGGAAATAATCATCATACAATGGGAACCAGGTGTGTACAAACAAGACAAAACAAATGGAAAACAGAAACATAGATCGGTGGCAGCTAGAAAGCCGGTGACGACGACCGCCGACAGCCGCCCGCACAAGGAGAGGCACCAACTTCGGCGGAAGTCGTGACAATACCCCCCCCCCCCCCCCCTTGACGCGCGGCTCCAGCAGCGCGCCGACACCGGCCTCGGGGACGACCCAGAGGACGAGGCGCAGGACGATCCGGGTGGAGACGGTGAAATTCCTGCAGTAAGGAAGGGTCCAGGATGTCCTCCACCGGCACCCAGCATCTCTCCTCCGGACCGTACCCCTCCCACTCCACGAGGTACTGATGGACCCTTGCCCAACGTCTTGAGTCCATGATGGCTTGTACAGTATACGCCGGGACCCTCTCGATGTCCAGAGGGGGCGGAGGAACCTCCCGCACCTCAGACTCCTGGAGTGGACCAGCTACCACCGGCCTGAGGAGAGACACATGGAACGAGGGGTTAATACGGTAATCAGGGGGGAGCTATAACCTATAACATACCTCATTCAGTCTCCTCAGGACTTTAAATGGCCCCACAAACTGCGGACCCAGCTTCCGGCAGGGCAGGCAAAGGGGCAGGTTTTGGGTCGAGAGTCAGACCCGGTCCCCCGGTGCATACACCGGGGCTTCACTGCGGTGGCGGTCGGCGCTCGCCTTCTGTCGCCTGATGGCCCGTTGCAGGCGCACATCGAGGTCTTCTCCGAGCGCCTAAATCATTCATCCACCGCAGGTGCCTCGATCTGGCTCTGATGCCACGGTGCCAGGACCGGCTGATACCCTAGTACACACTGAAATGGAGACATGTTAGTGGAGGAGTGGCGGAGGGAGTTTTGGGCCATCTCTGCCCAGGGGATGAAAGATGCCCACTCCCCCGGCCGGTCCTGGCAATAGGACCGCAGAAACCTACCCACATCCTGGTTAACTCTCTCCACCTGCCCATTACTCTCGGGGTGAAAACCAGAGGTCAGGCTGACCGAGACCACCAGACGTTCCATGAACGCCCTCCAGACCCTCGATGTGAACTGGGGACCCCGATCAGACACTAGATCCTCAGGCACCCCGTAGTGCCGGAAGACGTGGTTAAACAGAGCCTCCGCAGTCTGTAGGGCTGTAGGGAGACCTGGCATAGGAATGAGACGGCAGGCCTTCGAAAACCGATCCACAACGACCAGGATCGTGGTGTTCCCCTGTGAGGGGGGAAGGTCCGTGACAAAGTCCACCGATAGATGGTACCAC
Source organism: Coregonus lavaretus (assembly GCF_964263955.1). NCBI lineage: Eukaryota > Metazoa > Chordata > Actinopteri > Salmoniformes > Salmonidae > Coregonus > Coregonus lavaretus. Next base: position 36,969 of record NW_028158955.1, on the reverse strand, counting down.
GGCCGTTGTGGAACGGGTAGGGGTTGTAACTTCCCTCTGGGCAGGTGTCTAGGTGCCTTACACTGGGCGTACACCGAGCAGGAGGAAACATAAACCCTCACGTCCTTGGCTAGAGTGGGCCACCAGTTCTTCCCACTAAGACAGCGCACTGTCCGACCGATGCCAGGATGACCAGAGGAGGGTGACGTGTGGGCCCAACAGATCAATCGATCGTGGACATCAACCGGAACGTACAGACGCCCAACTGGACACTGGGTGGGAGTGGGCTCCGTACGTAACGCCCGCTCGGTGTCCGCGTCAACCTCCCATACCACCGGTGCCACCAGGCAAGAAGCCGGAAGTATGGGAGTGGGATCCGTGGACCGCTCCTCTGTGTCATACATCCGGGACAGTGCATCTGCCTTAGCGTTCTGGGAACCTGGACTGTAGGATAGGGTGAAAATAAAACGGGTGAAAAACATGGCCCACCTTGCCTGGCGAGGGTTCAGTCTCCTCGCCGCCCGGATGTACTCCAGATTGCAGTGGTCAGTCCAAATGAGGAAAGGGTGTTTAGCCCCCTCAAGCCAATGCATCCACGCCTTCAGAGCCCTGGCAACAGCTCCCGGTCCCCCACATCATAGTTTCGCTCCGCCGGGCTGAGCTTCTTTGAAAAGAAAGCACAGGGGCGAAGCTTTGGTGGCGTACCCGAGCGCTGAGACTGCACAGCTCCTATCCCAGCCTCGGACGCGTCCACCTCTACTATGAATGCCAAGGAGGGATCAGGATGAGCCAGCACGGGAGCCGAGGTAAACAGAGCCTTCAGGTGACCAAAAGCCCTGTCCGCCTCAGCTGACCACTGCAGTCGCACCGGTCCCCCTTCAGCAAGGAGGTAATGGGAGCCGCTACCTGACCAAAGCCCTGGATAAACCTCCGGTAGTAGTTGGCAAACCCTAAGAACCGCTGCACCTCCTTTACCGTGGTTGGAGTTGGCCAATTACGCACGGCTAAAATGCGTTCATTCTCCATCTCCACCCCTGACGCGGACAGGCGGTACCCTAGGAAGGAGACGGACTGTTGGAAGAACAAAAATTTTCAGCCTTGACGTACAGGTCATGGTCCAACAGTCGACCAAGCACCTTGCGCACCAGGGACACATGCTCGGCGCGTGTAGCGGAGTATATTAGAATGTCATCTATATACACCACTGCACCCTGCCCTTGCAGGTCCCTGAAAATCTCGTCTACGAAGGATTGGAAGACTGATGGAGCATTCATCAACCCGTATGGCATGACGAGGTACTCATAGTGCCCAGAGGTGGTACTAAATGCCGTCTTCCACTCATCCCCCTTCCGGATACGCACCAGGTTGTAAGCGCTCCTGAGATCCAATTTGGTGAAGAAGCGCGCCCCGTGCAATGACTCTGTCACACTGGCTATGAGAGGCAGTGGGTAACTGTACTTCACAGTGATCTGATTTAGCCCACGATAGTCAATGCACGGGCGTAACCCTCCATCCTTCTTCTTCACAAAAAAAAAACTTGAAGAGGCAGGTGAAGTGGAAGGCCGAATGTATCCCTGTCCCAGAGATTTGGAGACATATGTTTCCATAGCCGCCGTCTCCTCCTGAGACAGAGGATACACGTGACTCCTGGGAAGTGCTGCGCCTACCTGGAGATTTATCACACAATCCCCCTGTCGATGGGGTGGCAGCTAGAAGGCCGGTGACGACGACCGCCGATAACCGTCCGCTCAAGAAGAGGCACCAACTTCGGCGGAAGTCGTGACAGATGTCATGAAACATGTCTAAACCTGCAGTATTATTATTATTATTATATACAGTGACATCGGAAAGTATTCAAAACACTTCCCTTTTCCCACATTTTGTTACATTACAGCCTTATTCTAAAATGGATTAAAAAATAATAATCCTCAGCAATCTACACACAATACCCCATAATGACAGAGCAAAAACAGGTTTTTTGACATTTTTGCAAATGTATATAATAATAAAAAAAAGAAATACCTTATTTATGTAAGTATTCAGAACCTTTGCTATGAGACTCGAAAATTGAGCTCAGGTGCATCCTGTTTCCATTGACTATCCTTGAGATGTTTCTACAACTTCATTGGAGTCCACCTGGGGTAAATTCAATTAATTGGACATGATTTAGAAAGACACACACCTGTCTATATAAGGTCCCATAGTTGACAGTGCATGCCAGAGCAAAAACCAAGCCATGAGGTTGAAGGAATTGTCCGTAGAGTTCTGAGACAGGACTGTGTTGAGGCACAGATTTGGGTAAGGGTACCAAAAATTGTCTGCAGTATTGAAGGTCCCCAAGAACATAGTGGCCTCCATCATTCTTAAATGGAAGAAGTTTGGAACCACCAAGACTCTTCCTAGAGCTGGCTGCCCTGCCAAACTGAGCAATCGGGGGAGAAGGGCTTGGTCAGGGAGGTGCCCAAGAATCCAATGGCCAATGTTCCTCTGTGGAGATGGTTGTCCTTCTTGAAGGTTCTCCCATCTCTGCAGCACTCCACCAATCAGGACTTTATGGTAGAGTGGCCAGACGGAAGCCACTCCTCAGTAAAAGGCACATGACAGCCCGCTTGGAATTTGCCAAAAGACACCTAAAGGACTCTCAGACCATGAGAAACAAGAGTATCTGGTCTGATGAAACTAAGATTGAACTCTTTGGCCTGAATGCCAAGTGTCACGTTTGGAGGAAACCGGGCACCATCCCTACGGTGAAGCATGGTGGTGGCAGCAAGTTGCTGTTGGGATGTTTTTCAGCGGCAGGGACTGGGAGACTAGTCAGGATCAAGGGAAAGATGAACGGAGCAAAGTACAGAGAGATCCTTGATGAAAACCTGCTCCAGAGCGCTCAGGACCTCAGACTGGGGCGAAAGTTCAACCTTCCAACAGGACAACAACCCTAAGCACACAGCCAGAACAACGCAGGAGTGGCTTCGGGACAAGTCTCTGAAGGTCCTTGAGTGGCCCATTCAGAGCCCGGACTTGAACCTGATTGAACATCTCTGGAGAGACCTGAAAATAGCTGTGCAGCGACGCTCCCCATCCAACCTGACAGAGCTTGAGAGGATCTACAGAGAAGAATGGGAGAAACTCCCCAAATACAGGTGTGCCAAGCTTGTAGCGTCATACCCAAGAAGACACCAGGCTGTAATCGCTGCCAAAGGTACTTCAACAAAGTACTGAGTAAAGGGTCTGAATACTTATGTAAATGTATTTCTAAAAACCTGTTTCTGCTTTGTCATTATGGGGTGTAGATTGATGACAAAAAAAAATGATTTAATCCATTTTAGAATAACGTAACAAAATGTGGAAAAAGTAAAGGGGTCTGAATACTTTCTGAAGGCACCCATGAAGATAGAGACAGAGGAAAGCAAAGCAACTCTGAATCCTTCATGCTTCAGATAAATAGATGCAATGTAAATGGAATTATAATGATTAAAACGTTTTATTATTTGGGGAAATATGATGGTACATCTAGTGATGAGATTGTAAAAAAAGTATTTTATGGTAGTTGAATAACTATGTAGAATAGATTTGTGTGTAGACGGTCAGTGCCATTTCAGATGAGGGAGGATGATTATTTTTAATGAGCATGGCCTTATTTCTATTGCAGCATATTGGATGTCTGTCATTCATATTCCACCCAGCTCAATGTAACATCGATAGGTTTAGGCTACTACACGATACTCACATTTCCCCTCTACCCATTTTCTCTATGCCCATCATGAGGTTGCTACAACCTAGCCTATGAATGAAAGATTACAACGTAGGAGCACACAGGTCGGGAGAAAGATTAGAGGTGACAGACAGTGACATTCAATACCGCCTTGTGGACTTCAATGAACAACACATCAGCTGTATGTGACCAGGCGAAATAACCTTTCCAAGCTTTGGTGGGCGGAGTGCATCCAACTTTTAGGTTCGTACACCGCCACCTACTGTACTGGTGTGTGAGGCCATTCACGGCCTACCTACATTAAATTATTGATAAGGTAATACAAATTGGGGAAAAGGAAAATTGCCCTGCCAACTATTAGCCCTTTCTAAAAAATTAAAAATAAACACTCAACACCCCCTGCAGTAAATCTTCACAATCCCAAGTACTTTTCTGCCGCTGCCACCACAACCTCTATTTTCTGTGACTTTCCATCCATTTCTGCAGTACAATTGGCAAACCATGGCTATGAATGCTAAAAAGGCCCACCTTAATGAAGCACATATTCTTCCCATCACTCTGTCTTGGTCTCTGCCAGCTCACAGGAATCCTCTCAGGATCCCTCACCCTGTACCCATCTTCCTCTACCACTCTCTCCACTGCTTCGGCATACGACACCTTCTGCACTACTCTGACCCTGGCAACCTCAACCTGCCATTCTCTCACCAGACACCTCCGATCTCCAGCCCCATGATCACCCCCACAGCTAACACACACACACACACAACTTTCTCCACCGATACCACACATTCCTTCGTCCCATGCCCTCCTGCACACTTCTCACATCTAGGACTCTCCCTCCTACACACTGCTGCAACATGCCCATAGACTTGACACCTAAAACACCATAGTATTTTATGAATAAACGCTGTCACGAGATAACTTACACTTCCTAACTTGACCTTGTTGGGCAAAGACTCTACATCAAAACCAGTGGCGGTTGGTGCCGTTAAAGATGAGGGAGGATGATTGTTTTTAATGAGCATGGCCTTATTTCTATTACAGCATATTGGATGACTGTCATTCATATTCCATTCACCCAGCTCAATTTAACAGCGATAGGTTTAGGCTACTACATGATACTCACATGTTCCCTTTACCCATCATGAGGTTGCTACAACCTATGAATGAAAGTTTACAACGTAGGAGCACACAGGTCGAGAGACAAACGTGACAAACAGTGACACATGGTCAGAAAGGGACATTCAATACCGCCTTTCACACTCTTACCTGCATCTAGCTGATAGTGGGTGTAATCATTAGTCCAACAGTTGCAAACGAGAGTTTCTATTGGACAAATTCAGATATGTTTATCCCCGTTTTGTTCCGATTGCTTCTGTTTAAGAAACGTTTTTCAACAGAATCGGCAGAATGAATACATCCCTGATCACGCATAAACACAGTTCACAGTTTCATAGCAGCCACGTTGTATTCCTTCTCGCATCTAAACTCAGCAAAAAAAGAAACGTCCTCTCACTGTCAACTGCATTTATTTTCAGCAAACTTAACATGTGTAAATATTTGTATGAACATAACAAGATTCAACAAATGAGACATAAACTGAACAAGTTCCACAGACATGTGACTAACAGAAATTGAATAATGTGTCCCTGAACAAAGGGGGGGTCAAAATTAAAAGTAACAGTCAGTATCTGGTGTGGTCACCAGCTGCATTAAGTACTGCAGTGCATCTCCTCCTCATGGACTGCACCAGATTTGCCAGTTCTTGCTGTGAGATGTTACCCCACTCTTCCACCAAGGCACCTGCAAGTTCCCAGATATTTCTGGGGGGGAATGGCCCTAGCCCTCACCCTCCGACCCAACAGGTCCCAGACGTGCTCAATGGGATTGAGATCCGGGCTCTTCGCTGGCCATGGCAGAACAATGACATTCCTGTCTTGCAGGAAATCATGCACAGAACGAGCAGTATGGCTGGTGGCATTGTCATGCTGGATGGTCATGTCAGGATGAGCCTGCAGGAAGGGTACCACATGAGGGAGGAGGATGTCTTCCCTGTAACGCACAGCGTTGAGATTGCCTGCAATGACAACAAGCTCAGTCCGATGATGCTGTGACACACCACCCCAGACCATGACGGACCCTCCACCTCCAAATCGATCCTGCTCCAGAGTACAGGCCTCGGTGTAACGCTCATTCCTTCGAAGATAAACGCGAATCCGACCATTATTTTTAAAAATCTCTCTCTCTATTTCTCTCTTGCTTCTCCTTCATTTAGGAATACATTAATTTGTTGAAAACTGTTCAACTATTGTCTTTCTCTCTCTTTGAATCAGCTACTCACCACATGTTATGCACTGCAGTGCTAGCTAGCTGTAGCTTATGCTTTCAGTACTAGATTCATTCTCTGATCCTTTGATTGGGTGGACAACATGTCAGTTCATGCTGCAAGAGCTCTGATAGGTTGGAGGATGTCCTCCAGAAGTTGTCATAGTTACTGTGTATATCTATGGAAGGGGGTGAGAACCATGAGCCTCCTAGGTTTTGTATTGAAGACAATGTACTCAGAGGAGGATGAAAGCTAGCTGTCCTCCGGCTACACGATGGTGCTACCCTACAGAGTGCTGTTGAGGCTAATGTAGACCTTCTTTGCAAAATAGTGTGTTTTAATCAATTATTTGGTGACGTGATTTATATTTAGTATAGTTTTATCTAAAAAGGATAACTCTTTTAATGTTAGATTTTTTTTTTTTTATGAAATTCACTGAGGAGGATGGTCCTCCACTGAGGAGCCTCCACTGAGACCTACTGATAGCTAGCTGTAGTTCTATAAGCTAACAGTGAAAAGTACATTTCTTGAAGAAAATGTGTTGTGTTTGCTAGCTTGCTTTAAAGTACAGTTGAAGTCGGAAGTTTACATACACTTACGTTGGAGTCATTAAAACTAATTTTTCAACCACTCCACAAACTGTAGTTTTGGCAAGTTGGTTAGGACATCCACTTTGTGCATGACACAAGTAATTTTTCAAATAACACTTATAATTCACTGTATCACAATTCCAGTGGGTCAGAAGTTTACATACACTAAGTTGACTGTGCCTTTAAACAGCTTGGAAAATTCCAGAAAATGATGTCATGGCTTTAGAAGCTTCTGATAGGCTAATTGACATCATTTGAGTCAATTGGAGGTGTACCTGTGGATGTATTTCAAGGCCTACCTTCAAACTCAGTGCCTCTTTGCTTGACATCATGGGAAATGGGCCAAAATTCACCCAACTTATTGTGGGAAGCTTGTGGAAGGCTACCCGACACGTTTGACCCAAGTTAAACAATTTAAATGCAATTATACCAAATACTAATTAAGTGTATGTAAACTTCTGACCCACTGGGAATGTGATGAAATAAATAAAAGCTGAAATAAATCATTCTCTCTACTATTATTCTGACATTTCACATTCTTAAAATAAAGTGGTGATCCTAACTGACCTAGGACAGGGAATTTTTACTAGGATTAAATGTCAGGAATTGTGAAAAATTGAGTTGAAATATATTTGGCTAAGGTGTATGTCAACTTCCGACTTCGACTGTATGTATGGTTTTGAAATGCGTTATAGTAGTGGTAGTTTCTGTTGTAGTAATGGTGGTGACTGGTTTTAGTTGAGAAAGTCAGTTGGTGAAAAGTTAGGAGGAGTATTTCTGTCTGTAATAAAGCCCTTTTGTGAGGAAAAACTCTGATTGGCTGGGCCTGGCTCCCCAGTGGGTGGGCCTGGCTCCCCAGTGGGTGTCCTATGCCCTCCCAGGCCCACCCATGGCTCCGCCCCTGCCCAGTCATGAAATCCATAGATTATTGCCTAATTAATTAATTTCAATTGACTGATTTCCTTATATGAACTGTAACTCAGTAAAATCACTGAAATTGTTGCATGTTGTGTTTATATTTTTGTATCCAGGCCTGGATTTTCATATATAATAGTGGCAAGAATTTTGTATAATAATTTAAATTGAAAAACTTGAAGTGTTGAATCAAGCATTGTTTTGTGTGTATTCATACACCATGGAATCGGTACACCATGTGCCATGGATCGGTACATCAAAAATCTCTTTAATATAGACAGACAAGTTCCCTCTCCCCCTTCCACTTGCCTCCATTTTTGTGATAATAATGCAATCAGTTGGTTGTAACTTTGGATTGAGCAAACATTTTCGATAGCTACATGTGTGACATAATTCCACCATTCCTATTCATAATATCATTAATAAATATAAAACCATTAAAAAAAATCCATAAAGAATATTTTTTATCAATGAGTACATTTGAGTTTAACCATAATTGTCACGCCCTGACTCAGGGGACTTGAATATGTTGAGTCAGGGTGTGGATATTCTTTGTTGTGGTTATTCTATGTTGTCGATCTAGTATTTGTATATCTATGTTGGCCGGTGTGGTTCCCAATCAGAGGCAGCTGTCGCTCGTTGTCTCTGATTGGGGATCATACTTAGGCAGCCCATTGGCACTGTCTAGTTGTGGGATCTTGTTCCTGGTGTGGTGTGGTGTGGTGTGGTGTGGTGTGGTGTGGTGTGGTGTGGTGTGGTGTGGTGTGGTGTGGTGTGGTGTGGTGTGGTGTGGTGTGGTGTGGTGTGGTGTGGTGTGGTGTGGTGTGGTGTGGTGTGGTTCTACCTTGGACTTCACGTTTCGGTTGCTGTTTTGTCGTTGTGTTTATAAGTTAATAAACATGTACGTATATCACGCTGCGCCTTGGTCTGACCCGTCATTCAACGAACGTGACAATAATATATGTTGTAATATTTGTTCTGTCTTTTCTGGAGGATAACATTTACATTTTAACCAGCTGTGTATGGCTTGTTTATGGCTTGTTTAAGAAAGGGTGATACTTTAAACAAGGTTTCATTTTCAATTAACAGAAAATTATAAGTTTTAATTTGTATAAAGGCTAAAAGGCCAGTTTTGAACGAAGGATGAGCCTTTCTTAGTAATCTACCGGGTTTAAAGTATTTAACTTTCTGGGCGACGTGACCAAATTCACATAGAAATGTGAGTTCTACAGTGCCTTGCAAAAGTATTCATCCCCCTTGGCGTTTTTCCTATTTTGTTGCATTACAACCTGTAATTTAAATTGATTTTTATTTGCATTTCATGTAATGGACATACACAAAATAGTCCAAATTGGTGAAGTGAAATGAAAAAAATAACTTGTTTCAAAAAATTCTAAAAAATAAATTACGGAAAAGTGGTGCGTGCATATGTATTCACCCCCTTTGCTATGAAGCCCCTAAATAAGATCTGGTGCAACCAATTACCCTCAGAAGTCATATAATTAGTTAAATAAAGTCCACCTGTGTGCAATCTAAGTGTCACATGATCTGTCACATGATCTCAGTATATATACACCTGTTCTGAAAGGCCCCAGAGTCTGCAACACCACTAAGCAAGGGGCACCACCAAGCAAGCGGCACCATGAAGACCAAGGAGCTCTCCAAACAGGTCAGGGACAAAGTTGTGGAGAAATACAGATCAGGGTTGGGTTATAAAACATATCTGAAACTTTCAACATCCCATGGACAACCATTAAATACATTATTAAAACATTGAAAGAATATGGCACCACAACAAACCTGCCAAGAGAGGGCCGCCCACCAAAACACACAGACCAGGCAAGGAGGGCATTAATCAGAGGCAACAAAGAGACCAAAGATAACCCTGAAGGAGCTGCAAAGCTCCACAGCGGAGATTGGAGTATCTGTCCATAGGACCACTTTAAGCCGTATAGTCCACAGAGCTGGGCTTTACGGAAGAGTGGCCAGAAAAAAAGCCATTGCTTGAAGAAAAAAATAAGCAAACATGTTTGGTGTTCGCCAAAAGCCATGTGGGAGACTCCCCAAACATATGGAAGAAGGTACTCTGGTCAGATGAGACTTAAATTGAGCTTTTTTGCCATCAAGGAAAACGCTATATCTGGTGCAAACCCAACATCTCTCATCACCCCGAGAACACCATCCCCACAGTGAACCATGGTGGTGGCAGCATCATGCTGTGGGGATGTTTTTCATCGGCAGGGACTGGGAAACTGGTCAGAATTGAAGGAATGATGGATGACACTAAATACAGGGAAATTCTTGAGGGAAACCTGTTTCAGTTTTCCAGAGATTTGAGACTGGGGCGGAGGTTCATCTTCCAGCAGGACAATGACCCTAAGCATACAGCTATAGCAACACTCGAGTGGTGTAAGGGGAAACATTTAAATGTCTTGGAAGGCCTAGTCAAAGTCCAGACCTCAATCCAATTGAGAATCTGTGGTATGACTTAAAGATTGCTGTACACCAGCGGAACCCATCCAACGTGAAGGAGCTGGAGCAGTTTTGCCTTGAAGAATGGGCAAAAATCCCAGTGGCTAGATGTGCCAAGCTTATAGAGACATACCCCAAGAGACTTGCAGCTGTAATTGCTGCAAAAGGTGGCTCTACAAAGTATTGACTTTGGGGAGGGGGGGGTGAATAGTAAAGTGAAATGTTTTATGCTCATATGATTTAAAAAACGTATCGTCTGGAGTAGGCAGCGCCATAAGTAAATAAGTAAACTGTGATAGGACCAAAGAGTTCATCAATGTGATTTTTCCATAAATAGACAGGTATTTACCTCTACATGGTTGCAGGATCTTGTCTATTTTCGCTAACTTTCTATAGACTTTTGTTGAGGTAAGTGATATTTTTTATTTTGTGATATGAAAACCAAGGAAGGTGGGGTTGAGGGACTAGTGATATATAAATAGATAGTTATCTGCATCCATGCAAATGATTTATCTAATTACATGTTTTACATTTTTTTTGTCATTTAGCAGACTCTTTTCTCCAGATCAATTAGGTTTAAGTGCCTTGCTCAAGTTTTTTTTTTTTCACCTAGCCAGCTTGGGGATTCGAACCAGCGACCTTCGGTTACTGGCCCAATGCTCTTAACGGCTAGGCTTCCTGCCGCCCAAAGTTAATATGATTGGCTAGTGTACTACCTCCTACTACCAGTATTTAGCCACTAGATGTTTAAAGTGTTAATTGATTATATGTATAATTTCCCCTGGGCAACAATAAAGTATATCATATAAATGATAGGGTTAGGGTTGACTGGACTCCTCCAGTGTTGTTACCTGTAGGAAGTACATGTGATCCTCCTCGGTGTTTGAGAGCAGTCATCTGAAACCTGTCCACCAGCTCAGCTTGTATTTCACCACCAGACCAGTGCTAATCCACCCCTCCCTCCTTGTATTTCACCACCAGACCAGTGCTAATCCACCCCTCCCTCCTTGTATTTCACCACCAGACCAGTGCTAATCCACCCCTCCCTCCTTGTATTTCACCACCAGACCAGTGCTAATCCACCCCTCCCTCCTTGTATTTCACCACCAGACCAGTGCTAATCCACCCCTCCCTCCTTGTATTTCACCACCAGACCAGTGCTAATCCACCCCTCCCTCCTTGTATTTCACCACCAGACCAGTGTCCCGCTAATCCACCCCTCCCTCCTTGTATTTCACCCCCAGACCAGTGCTTATCCACCCCTCCCTCCTTGTATTTCACCCCCAGACCAGTGCTAATCCACCCCTCCCTCCTTGTATTTCACCCCCAGACCAGTGCTAATCCACCCCTCCCTCCTTGTATTTCACCACCAGACCAGTGCTAATCCACCCCTCCCTCCTTGTATTTCACCCCCAGACCAGTGCTAATCCACCCCTCCCTCCTTGTATTTCACCACCAGACCAGTGCTAATCCACCCCTCCCTCCTTGTATTTCACCCCCAGACCAGTGCTAATCCACCCCTCCCTCCTTGTATTTCACCACCAGACCAGTGCTAATCCACCCCTCCCTCCTTGTATTTCACCACCAGACCAGTGCTAATCCACCCCTCCCTCCTTGTATTTCACCACCAGACCAGTGCTAATCCACCCCTCCCTCCTTGTATTTCACCACCAGACCAGTGCTAATCCACCCATCCCTCCTTGTATTTCACCACCAGACCAGTGCTAATCCACCCCTCCCTCCTTGTATTTCACCACCAGACCAGTGCTAATCCACCCATCCCTCCTTGTATTTCACCACCAGACCAGTGCTAATCCACCCCTCCCTCCTTGTATTTCACCACCAGACCAGTGCTAATCCACCCCTCCCTCCTTGTATTTCACCACCAGACCAGTGCTAATCCACCCCTCCCTCCTTGTATTTCACCACCAGACCAGTGCTAATCCACCCCTCCCTCCTTGTATTTCACCACCAGACCAGTGCTAATCCACCCCTCCCTCCTTGTATTTCACCACCAGACCAGTGCTAATCCACCCCTCCCTCCTTGTATTTCACCACCAGACCAGTGTCCCGCTAATCCACCCCTCCCTCCTTGTATTTCACCACCAGACCAGTGTCCCGCTAATCCACCCCTCCCTCCTTGTATTTCACCACCAGACCAGTGCTAATCCACCCCTCCCTCCTTGTATTTCACCACCAGACCAGTGTCCCGCTAATCCACCCCTCCCTCCTTGTATTTCACCACCAGACCAGTGCTAATCCACCCCTCCCTCCTTGTATTTCACCACCAGACCAGTGCTAATCCACCCCTCCCTCCTTGTATTTCACCACCAGACCAGTGCTAATCCACCCCTCCCTCCTTGTATTTCACCACCAGACCAGTGCTAATCCACCCCTCCCTCCTTGTATTTCACCCCCAGACCAGTGCTAATCCACCCCTCCCTCCTTGTATTTCACCACCAGACCAGTGCTAATCCACCCCTCCCTCCTTGTATTTCACCACCAGACCAGTGCTAATCCACCCCTCCCTCCTTGTATTTCACCACCAGACCAGTGCTAATCCACCCCTCCCTCCTTGTATTTCACCACCAGACCAGTGCTAATCCACCCCTCCCTCCTTGTATTTCACCACCAGACCAGTGCTAATCCACCCCTCCCTCCTTGTATTTCACCACCAGACCAGTGCTAATCCACCCCTCCCTCCTTGTATTTCACCACCAGACCAGTGCTAATCCACCCCTCCCTCCTTGTATTTCACCACCAGACCAGTGCTAATCCACCCCTCCCTCCTTGTATTTCACCACCAGACCAGTGCTAATCCACCCCTCCCTCCTTGTATTTCACCACCAGACCAGTGCTAATCCACCCCTCCCTCCTTGTATTTCACCACCAGACCAGTGTCCCGCTAATCCACCCCTCCCTCCTTGTATTTCACCACCAGACCAGTGCTAATCCACCCCTCCCTCCTTGTATTTCACCACCAGACCAGTGCTAATCCACCCCTCCCTCCTTGTATTTCACCACCAGACCAGTGCTAATCCACCCCTCCCTCCTTGTATTTCACCACCAGACCAGTGTCCCGCTAATCCACCCCTCCCTCCTTGTATTTCACCACCAGACCAGTGCTAATCCACCCCTCCCTCCTTGTATTTCACCACCAGACCAGTGTCCCGCTAATCCACCCCTCCCTCCTTGTATTTCACCACCAGACCAGTGCTAATCCACCCCTCCCTCCTTGTATTTCACCACCAGACCAGTGCTAATCCACCCCTCCCTCCTTGTATTTCACCACCAGACCAGTGCTAATCCACCCCTCCCTCCTTGTATTTCACCACCAGACCAGTGCTAATCCACCCCTCCCTCCTTGTATTTCACCCCCAGACCAGTGCTAATCCACCCCTCCCTCCTTGTATTTCACCACCAGACCAGTGCTAATCCACCCCTCCCTCCTTGTATTTCACCACCAGACCAGTGCTAATCCACCCCTCCCTCCTTGTATTTCACCACCAGACCAGTGCTAATCCACCCCTCCCTCCTTGTATTTCACCACCAGACCAGTGCTAATCCACCCCTCCCTCCTTGTATTTCACCACCAGACCAGTGCTAATCCACCCCTCCCTCCTTTTATTTCACCACCAGACCAGTGCTAATCCACCCCTCCCTCCTTGTATTTCACCACCAGACCAGTGCTAATCCACCCCTCCCTCCTTGTATTTCACCACCAGACCAGTGCTAATCCACCCCTCCCTCCTTGTATTTCACCACCAGACCAGTGCTAATCCACCCCTCCCTCCTTGTATTTCACCACCAGACCAGTGCTAATCCACCCCTCCCTCCTTGTCTTTCACCACCAGACCAGTGCTAATCCACCCCTCCCTCCTTGTATTTCACCACCAGACCAGTGCTAATCCACCCCTCCCTCCTTGTATTTCACCACCAGACCAGTGCTAATCCACCCCTCCCTCCTTGTATTTCACCACCAGACCAGTGCTAATCCACCCCTCCCTCCTTGTATTTCACCACCAGACCAGTGCTAATCCACCCCTCCCTCCTTGTATTTCACCCCCAGACCAGTGCTAATCCACCCCTCCCTCCTTGTATTTCACCACCAGACCAGTGCTAATCCACCCCTCCCTCCTTGTATTTCACCACCAGACCAGTGCTAATCCACCCCTCCCTCCTTGTATTTCACCACCAGACCAGTGCTAATCCACCCCTCCCTCCTTGTATTTCACCCCCAGACCAGTGCTAATCCACCCCTCCCTCCTTGTATTTCACCCCCAGACCAGTGCTAATCCACCCCTCCCTCCTTGTATTTCATCACCAGACCAGTGCTAATCCACCCCTCCCTCCTTGTATTTCACCACCAGACCAGTGCTAATCCACCCCTCCCTCCTTGTATTTCACCACCAGACCAGTGTCCCGCTAATCCACCCCTCCCTCCTTGTATTTCACCACCAGACCAGTGCTAATCCACCCCTCCCTCCTTGTATTTCACCACCAGACCAGTGCTAATCCACCCCTCCCTCCTTGTATTTCACCAACAGACCAGTGCTAATCCACCCCTCCCTCCTTGTATTTCACCACCAGACCAGTGCTAATCCACCCCTCTCTCCTTGTATTTCACCACCAGACCAGTGCTAATCCACCCCTCCCTCCTTGTATTTCACCACCAGACCAGTGCTAATCCACCCCTCCCTCCTTGTATTTCACCACCAGACCAGTGCTAATCCACCCCTCCCTCCTTGTATTTCACCACCAGACCAGTGCTAATCCACCCCTCCCTCCTTGTATTTCACCACCAGACCAGTGCTAATCCACCCCTCCCTCCTTGTATTTCACCACCAGACCAGTGCTAATCCACCCCTCCCTCCTTGTATTTCACCACCAGACCAGTGTCCCGCTAATCCACCCCTCCCTCCTTGTATTTCACCCCCAGACCAGTGCTTATCCACCCCTCCCTCCTTGTATTTCACCCCCAGACCAGTGCTAATCCACCCCTCCCTCCTTGTATTTCACCCCCAGACCAGTGCTAATCCACCCCTCCCTCCTTGTATTTCACCACCAGACCAGTGCTAATCCACCCCTCCCTCCTTGTATTTCACCCCCAGACCAGTGCTAATCCACCCCTCCCTCCTTGTATTTCACCACCAGACCAGTGCTAATCCACCCCTCCCTCCTTGTATTTCACCCCCAGACCAGTGCTAATCCACCCCTCCCTCCTTGTATTTCACCACCAGACCAGTGCTAATCCACCCCTCCCTCCTTGTATTTCACCACCAGACCAGTGCTAATCCACCCCTCCCTCCTTGTATTTCACCCCCAGACCAGTGTCCCGCTAATCCACCCCTCCCTCCTTGTATTTCACCCCCAGACCAGTGCTAATCCACCCCTCCCTCCTTGTATTTCACCACCAGACCAGTGCTAATCCACCCCTCCCTCCTTGTATTTCACCCCCAGACCAGTGTCCCGCTAATCCACCCCTCCCTCCTTGTATTTCACCCCCAGACCAGTGCTAATCCACCCCTCCCTCCTTGTATTTCACCACCAGACCAGTGCTAATCCACCCCTCCCTCCTTGTATTTCACCCCCAGACCAGTGCTAATCCACCCCTCCCTCCTTGTATTTCACCACCAGACCAGTGCTAATCCACCCCTCCCTCCTTGTATTTCACCACCAGACCAGTGCTAATCCACCCCTCCCTCCTTGTATTTCACCACCAGACCAGTGCTAATCCACCCCTCCCTCCTTGTATTTCACCACCAGACCAGTGCTAATCCACCCCTCCCTCCTTGTATTTCACCCCCAGACCAGTGTCCCGCTAATCCACCCCTCCCTCCTTGTATTTCACCACCAGACCAGTGCTAATCCACCCCTCCCTCCTTGTATTTCACCACCAGACCAGTGCTAATCCACCCCTCCCTCCTTGTATTTCACCACCAGACCAGTGCTAATCCACCCCTCCCTCCTTGTATTTCACCACCAGACCAGTGCTAATCCACCCCTCCCTCCTTGTATTTCACCCCCAGACCAGTGCTAATCCACCCCTCCCTCCTTGTATTTCACCACCAGACCAGTGCTAATCCACCCCTCCCTCCTTGTATTTCACCCCCAGACCAGTGTCCCGCTAATCCACCCCTCCCTCCTTGTATTTCACCACCAGACCAGTGCTAATCCACCCCTCCCTCCTTGTATTTCACCCCCAGACCAGTGCTAATCCACCCCTCCCTCCTTGTATTTCACCACCAGACCAGTGCTAATCCACCCCTCCCTCCTTGTATTTCACCCCCAGACCAGTGTCCCGCTAATCCACCCCTCCCTCCTTGTATTTCACCCCCAGACCAGTGCTAATCCACCCCTCCCTCCTTGTATTTCACCACCAGACCAGTGCTAATCCACCCCTCCCTCCTTGTATTTCACCACCAGACCAGTGCTAATCCACCCCTCCCTCCTTGTATTTCACCACCAGACCAGTGCTAATCCACCCCTCCCTCCTTACCCCTTCTGTCTGCGGTCCCAGTACCCTTCTATACAGGCTCCTTACCCCTTCTGTCTGCGGTCCCAGTACCCTTCTATACAGGCTAGACAGTAGCTGTGGCCACAGGGGATGGTGACCGACTTTCTGAGGACCTCCAGGCAGACTGGACAGTTGAACTGGTCCAGATCTAAAGATATACTGCTGCTGGTCGCTGCCAGTCTGCTGGTCGCTGCCAGTCTGCTGGTCGCTGCTAGTCTGCTGGTCGCTGCCAGTCTGCTGGTCGCTGCCAGTCTGCTGGTCGTTGCCAACCAGCTGCCAGTCTGCTGGTCGCTGCTAGTCTGCTGGTCGCTGCCAGTCTGCTGGTCGTTGCCAGTCTCTACTGATACAAACAGGAAGTGCCTAGCTGGTTTCTGTGTGTAGTGAATGTGTGGTGAAACTGGATATATATCTCTCTCACTGAGGAGGCTGTCAGGTGGAGCTGCATTACGGAAGAATCACAGTACATCACTAGTGGCGTCCATTCATAGATATGTGGTCCTCTGTAGCTCAGCTGGTAGAGCACGGCGCTTGGTCCTCTGTAGCTCAGCTGGTAGAGCACGGCGCTTGGTCCTCTGTAGCTCAGCTGGTAGAGCACGGCGCTTGGTCCTCTGTAGCTCAGCTGGTAGAGCACGGCGCTTGGTCCTCTGTAGCTCACCTGGTAGAGCACGGCGCTTGGTCCTCTGTAGCTCAGCTGGTAGAGCACGGCGCTTGTAACGCCAGAGTAGTGGGTTCGATCCCCGGGACCACCCATACGTAAAAATGTATGCGCACATGACTGTAAGTCGCTTTGGATAAAAGCGTCTGCTAAATGGCATATTATTGATATGGATTAGATCTATAAGAGCCATTTTGTATGTGTAAAAGAAAATGCATTAAAATTATATAGAATATTTTAGTTGATTTGTTATTGAATAGAAAGGTATAGAAACTATATAGAATTGCTTGTCATTGTATGGAAACGGTCTATTATGGTAAATCTGTATATTGGAAGCCTTTTAATGCTACTGTGACACCTAGTGGACACCTGTGGGTTTGCTAGTAGAGAAGCAGAGGGTTATGGGTAACATGGCATTGTTAGTCTTGAACTCAAAGAGCCCCACAGTGGAGGAGGTGTCATAAAACCTAGAGGTCAACCTAGAGGTCAACCTAGAAACACTTAAAATAAGGGCTGTGTTTTGTGTGTCCTTACCCTGGCGTGATAACCATGTAAATCTGTCTCGGACAAGGGCTGTGTTTTGTCCTTACCCTGGCGTGATAACCATGTAAATCTGTCTCGGACAAGGTGACTTTTATCAATATATTCAGCTCTATTTACTCTCAGATTCGAAAATGTTAATTAGCATCAACATAGACATCATGCAAAACTACAAATCCCTGCAAGCTCCTGCACGTCATCTCTAGCTGATGCTAGCAGGTAATGTGTCAATTTAAAACTTGCACAAGACAGTTCACAGAATTGTCAATTTAAAGACATTTAGCCAATGTATTAATTACTACATATAGCTAACATTAGATAGTTAATACAGAGTTTCCTACCTTTGCCTCGATTCGGAAGTCTCATCCAGATCATCATGGTTTTTGTACTTCTTTATGATAGCCACATTAAGCTAATTAGCATTTCATCTTTGGGGGATAAATCCAGGCTAATATATTGATAAAAGTCATCTTGTCCGAGAGAGATTTACACCGTTATCAAAACTTCATGCTAGATACATTTTCTAACCTCTCTGGATTACAACCAAATTATGATAAATGTACTATATTAAGGTGAGGGAAAAAAGTATTTGATCCCCTGCTGATTTTGTACGTTTGCCCACTGACAAAGAAATGATCAGTCTATAATTTGAATGGTAGGTTTATTTGAACAGTGAGAGACAGAATAACAACTAAAAAATCCAGAAAAACGCATGTCAAAAATGTTATAAATTGATTTGCATTTTAATTAGGGAAATAAGTATTTGACCCCTCTGCAAAACATGACTTAGTACTTGGTTGCAAAACCCTTGTTGGCAATCACAGAGATCAGACATTTCTTGTAGTTGGCCACCAGGTTTGCACACATCTCAGGAGGGATTTTGTCCCACTCCTCTTTGCAGATCTTCTCAAAGTCATTAAGGTTTCGAGGCTGACGTTTGGCAACTCGAACCTTCAGCTCCCTCCGCAGATTATCTATGGGATTAAGGTCTGGAGACTGGCTAGGCCACTCCAGGACCTTAATGTGCTTCTTCTTGAGCCACTCCTTTGTTGCCTTGGCCGTGTGTTTTGGGTCATTGTCATGCTGGAATACCCATCCATGACCCATTTTCAATGCCCTGGCTGAGGGAAGGAGGTTCTCACCCAAGATTTGACGGTACATGGCCCCGTCCATCGTCCCTTTGATGTGGTGAAGTTGTCCTGTCCCCTTAGCAGAAAAACACACCCAAAGCATAATGTTTCCACCTCCATGTTTGACGGTTGGGATGGTGTTCTTGGGGTCATAGGCAGCATTCCTCCTCCTCCAAACACGGCGAGTTGAGTTGATGCCAAA
The DNA here is from genome assembly GCF_964263955.1 of Coregonus lavaretus. Classification (NCBI taxonomy): domain Eukaryota; kingdom Metazoa; phylum Chordata; class Actinopteri; order Salmoniformes; family Salmonidae; genus Coregonus; species Coregonus lavaretus. The sequence continues at coordinate 17,931 of NW_028158955.1, read as the reverse complement.
GAGGTCGATTTTGGTCTCATCTGACCACAACACTTTCACCCAGTTCTCCTCTGAATCAGTCAGATGTTCATTGGCAAACTTCAGACGGGCCTGCATATGTGCTTTCTTGAGCAGGGGGACCTTGCGGACGCTGCAGGATTTCAGTCCTTCACAGCATAGTGTGTTACCAATTGTTTTCTTGGTGACTATGGTCCCAGCTGCCTTGAGATCATTGACAAGATCCTCCCATGTAGTTCTGGGCTGATCCCTCACCGTTCTCATGATCATTGCAAGTCCACGAGGTGAGATCTTGCATGGAGCCCCAGGCAGAGGGAGATTGACAGTTATTTTGTGTTTCTAACATTTGCGAATAATCGCACCAACTGTTGTCACCTTCTCACCAAGCTGCTTGGCGATGGTCTTGTAGCCCATTCCAGCCTTGTGTAGGTCTACAATCTTGTCCCTGACATCCTTGGAGAGCTCTTTGGTCTTGGCCATGGTGGAGAGTTTGGAATCTGATTGATTGATTGCTTCTGTGGACAGGTGTCTTTTATACAGGTAACAAACTGAGATTAGGAGCACTCCCTTTAAAAGTGTGCTCCTAATCTCAGCTCGTTACCTGTATGAAAGACACCTGGGAGCCAGAAATCTTTCTGATTGAGAGGGGGTCAAATACTTATTTCCCTCATTAAAATGCAAATGAATTTATAACATTTTTGACATGCGTTTTTCTGGATTTTTTTGTTGTTATTCTGTCTCTCACTGTTCAAATAAACCTACCATTAAAATTATAGACTGATCATTTCTTTGTCAGTGGGCAAACGTACAAAATCAGCAGGGGATCAAATACTTTTTTCCCTCACTGTACGTATTGGATCACTAAAAATAAAATATGTACATTACTGTATAGTTTACCAATAAAATGGTCTGATGGTGATGTGTATATACCAGACTTGACTGCCCTTGACCAGCACAAAAACATCCTGTGGCGTACTGCATTAGCATCACATAGCCCCCGCGATATGCAACTTTTCAGGGAAGTTAGGAACCAAAATACACAAGCAGTCAGGAAAGCAAAGGCTAACTTTTTCAAACAGAAATTTGCATCCTGTAGCACTAACTCCAAAAAGTTTTGGGACACTGTAAAGTCCATGGAGAATAAGAGCACTTCCTCCCAGTTGCCCACTGCACTGAGGCTAGGAAACACTATCACCACCGATAAATCTACAATAATCGAGAATTTCAACAAGCATTTTGCTACAGCTGGCCATGCTTTCCATCTGGCTACCACTACCCCGGCCACCAACTCTGCACCCTCCGCTGCAACTTGCCCATGCCCCCCCCGCTTCTCCTTCACACAAATTCAGACAGCTGATGTTCTGAAAGAGCTGCAAAATCTGGACCCCTACAAATCAGCTGGGCTAGACAATCTGGACCCTTTCTTTCTAAAACTAGCCGCCGAAATTGTCGCAACCCCTATTACTAGTCTGTTCAACCTCTCTTTCATAACGTCTGAGATCCCCAGAGATTGGAAAGCTGCCGCGGTCATCCCCCTCTTCAAAGGGGGTGACACTCTAGATCCAAACTGCTACAGACCTATATCCATCCTGCCCTGCCTTTCGAAAGTATTTGAAAGCCAAGTTAACAAACAGATCACCGACCATTTCGAATACCACCGTACCTTCTCCGCTATGCAATCCGGTTTCCGAGCTGGTCATGGGTGCACTTCAGCCCCACTCAAGGTCCTAAACGATATTATAACCGCGATTGATAATAGACAGTACTGTGCAGCCGTCTTCATCGACCTGGCCAAGGCTTTCGACTCTGTCAACCACCGCATTCTTATTGGCAGACTAAATAGCCTTGGTTTCTCAAATGACTGCCTCGCCTGGTTCACCAACTACTTCTCAGATAGAGTTCAGTGTGTCAAATCGGAGGGCCTGTTGTCTGGACCTATGGCAGTCTCTATGGGGGTGCCACAGGGTTCAATTCTTGGGCCGACACTTTTCTCCGTGTATATCAATGATGTCGCTCTTGCTGCTGGTGACTCTCAGATCCACCTCTACGCAGACGACACCATTTTGTATACATCTGGCCCTTCATTGGACACTGTGTTAACAAACCTCCAAACGAGCTTCAATGCCATACAACACTCCTTCAGTAGCCTCCAACTGCTCTTAAACACTAGTAAAACTAAATGCATGCTTTTCAATCGAACGCTGCTGGCACCCGCCCACCCGACTAGAATCACCACTCTCGACGGGTCTGACCTAGAGTATGTGGACAACTACAAATACCTAGGTGTCTGGTTAGACTGTAAACTCTCCTTCCAGACTCACATTAAGAATCTCCAATCCAAAGTTAAATCTAGAATCGGCTTCCTATTTCGCAACAAAGCCTCCTTCACTCATGCTGCCAAACATGCCCTCGTAAAACTGACTATCCTACCGATCCTTGACTTCGGCGATGTCATTTACAAAATAGCCTCCAACACTCTACTCAGCAAACTGGATGTAGTCTATCACAGTGCCATCCGTTTTGTCTCCAAAGCCCCATACACTACCCACCACTGTGACCTGTACGCTCTTGTTGGCTGGTCCTCACTACATGTTCGTCGTCAAACCCACTGGCTCCAGGCCATCTATAAATCACTGCTAGGCAAATCCCCGCCTTATCTTAGCTCATTGGTCACCATAGCAGCACCCACCCGTAGTCTGCGCTCCAGCAGGTATATCTCACTGGTCATTCCCAAAGCCAACACCTCCTTTGGCCGCCATTCCTTCCAGTTCTCTGCTGCCAATGACTGGAACAAATTGCAAAAATCTCTGAAGCTGGAGACTCTTATCTCCCTCACTAACTTTAAGCATCAGTTGTCAGAGCACCTTACCGATCACTGCACCTGTACACAGCCCATCTGAAATTAGCCCGCCCAACTACCTCATCCCTATATTGTTATTTTTTGATCTTTTGCACCCCCGTATCTCTATTTGCACATAATCTCTTGCACATCTATCATTCCAGTGTTAATACTATTGTAATTATTTTGCACTATAGCCTATTTATTGCCTTACCTCCATAACTTGCTACATTTGCACACACTGTATATATATTTTCTGTTGTATTTTTGACTGTTTTTTTTACCCCATATGTAACTCTGTGTTGTTTTTATCGCACTGCTTTGCTTTATCTTGGCCAGGTCGCAGTTGTAAATGAGAACTTGTTCTCAACTGGCTTACCTGGTTAAATAAAGGTGAAATAAAATAAAATAAAAGAATAAATAAATATACCTGGAATACATATCCCATCTCACTCCAACATATTTTAATAGAAAGTTAAAAATGACAAAAAAAAAAAAAGGTAAATACCTCTCTGTTTGTGGGAAAATCTCCCTGATTAACTCTTTAGTATTATCCCAGTTTACCTATTTGCTTATGGTCTTGCCTACGCCTAGCGAACAGTTTTTTTTAACTATATGAGGAAAAAATATTCCATTTTATTTGGACGGCAAGCCAGACAAAATTAAACGGGCCTATTTATATAATGAATATGGAGGACAGCAATGATTAAATATTAAAGCATTAGACCTATCACTAAAAGCTTCAGTCATACAAAAGTTATACTTAAATCCGAACTGGTTCTCTAGCAAATTACTAAGATTGTCTCACCCCATGTTCAAGAATGGCCTTTTTCCCTTTATTCAGATTACAACCTCTCACTTTCAGTTATTTGAAAAGGAAATAATCTCCCAAATATCACTATTTCTAAAACAAGCCATAGAAAGTTGGTTGCAATTTTAAATTATTCCTCCAGAAACGACAGAACAAATAATGCAACAAATATTGTGGTTAAACTCAAATATACTAGATAAAAAACCATTGTTTTTTTTAAAGGTATAATCTTCATAAATGATATCATAGGTAGGACTGGTGGAGTTATGTCGCACATGCAGCTAACAAAAACATATGGAAATGTCTGCTCTAACCAAAATTACAACCAAATAATTGCAGCCTTACCGCAAAAATGGAAGAGGAAAGTGGAAGGAGGAGAAAGTAAGGAACTTGTCTGTCTGCATTAAAGAACATAATTGGTTAAGGAAAACTGTGATAAATAAAAAAGTACACCAGTTTCATTTAAGGACCAAAGGATTGACAGCCGTCCCATATAGATTGCAAAAAATAGTTGGGAAGAGATTTTTTGACGTACCGATTCCATGGCAAATGGTTTATGAATGTCAAGGGGTGCTGAAGGTGGGTGTGGTGCATGAATCAAGCGCAGGACGCAGAAGCTCAGTCCAAAAGACTTTAGTGCAATATTCACGTAGAAAATAAGCACAATAAGCCCGAAGGCGAAATAACGGCGCACACAGGCGTCAAACAAACGGCGCACTAACATGTGCGAAAAACCTCTCCAAAACACTGGAGGGAAACACGTAGCTCCAACACAAAACAGAAGAGCAATCACACACAAAGACAAACACACACAACGAGAACTAAATAGGACACTAACGAGGACTAACAAGACACAAGTGTACAACATCAAGACAAAACCAAACGAACATGAAACATAGATCGGTGGCAGCTAGTACTCCGGGGACGACGACCGCCGAAGCCTGCCCGAACAAGGAGGAGCAGACTCGGCCGAAACTGTGACAATGAACTGATTAAAAACATATCATTTTTCCATTTCAATTATTATACAAAATTCTTGCCACCAATAGAATATTATTTATATGGGGGATATAATCTTCCCAGCTCTGCAGATTTTGCTGCGAAGAGACAGAATCATTATATCATTTGTTTTGGTACTGTCCATTTGTATCTTGTTTTTGGTCACAGGTCCAAGAATGGCTGAAGGATTGCAATATTTACCTGGAGCTAACCCAGGAGATAGCACTACTGGATGATCTGAAAAGACAGTCAATCGATCAATAATATAATAATACTTTTAGCAAAAAATTATATTTTCAATTTAGAATCTGTAGAATCAAAGAGAATACAAGGGTTCAGAACTTTTGTGAAACATCACAGTACAGTTGAAAAATATATGGCAAATAGAAATCCTATATGGATGGTGTTAAGAGATAGATGGGAGGTGTTGAATGGAGCTGAAGGTTGGGACTAATAACAACTAATAACAACAAAATAACTAATATATAACATACTGTGTCCATAATAAGTATATACACTACCGTTCAAAAGTGTGGGGTAACTTAGAAATGTCCTTGTTTTTGAAGGAAAAGCAATTTTTTTGTCCATTAAAATAACATCAAATTGATCAGAAATAAAATGTAGACATTGTTAATGTTTTAAATGGCTATTGTAGCTGGAAACGGCTGATTTTTTATGGAATATCTACATAGGCGTACAGAGGCCCATTATCAGCAACCATCAGTCCTGTGTTCCAATGGCACGTTGTGTTTGCTAAACACCAGTCTCAACGTCAACAGTGAAGAGGCGACTCCGGGATGCTGACCTTCTAGGCAGATTTGCAAAGAAAAAGCCATATCTCAGACTGGCCAATAAAAATTAAAGATTAAGATGGGCAGTCTGAGATATGGCTTTTTCTTTGCAACTCTGCCTAGAAGGTCAGCATCCCGGAGTCGCCTCTTCACTCTTGACGTTGAGACTGGTGTTTTGCGGGTACTATTTAATGATGCTGCCAGTTGAGGACCTGTGAGGCGTCTGTTTCTCAAACTAGACACTCTAATGTATTTGTCCTCTTGCTCAGTTGTGCACCGGGGCCTCCCACTCCTCTTTCTATTCTGGTTAGAGACAGTTTGCGCTGTTCTGTGAAGGGAGTAGTACACAGCGTTGTACAAGATCTTCAGTTTCTTGGCAATTTCTCGCATGGAATAGCCTTCATTTCTCAGAACAATAATAGGCTGACGAGTTTCAGAAGAAAGTTCTTTGTTTCTGGCCATTTTGAGCCTGTAATCGAACCCACAATTGCTGATGCTCCAGATACTCAACTAGTCTCAAGAAGGCCAGTTTTGTTGCTTTTTTAATCAGCACAACAGTTTTCAGCTGTGCTAACATAATTAATTGCAAAAGGGTTTTCTAATGATCAATTAGCCTTTTAAAATGATAAACTTGGATTAGCAAACACAACGTGCCATTGGAACACAGGACTGATGGTTGCTGATAATGGGCCTCTGTACGCCTATGTAGATATTCCATTAAAAAATCAGCCGTTTCCAGCTACAATAGCCATTTACAACATTAACAATGTCTACACTGTATTTCTTGATGTTATTTTAATGGACAAAAAAATTGCTTTTCTTTCGAAAACAAGGACATTTCTAAGTGACTCCAAACTTTTGAATGGTAGTGTGTGTATATATATATATATATATATATATATATATATATGTATACAGTGGGGAGAACAAGTATTTGATACACTGCCGATTTTGCAGGTTTTCCTACTTACAAAGCATGTAGAGTTCTGTAATTTTATCATAGGTACACTTCAACTGTGAGAGACGGAATCTAAAACAAAAATCCAGAAAATCACATTGTATGATTTTTAAGTAATTAATTTGCATTTTATTGCATGACATAAGTATTTGATACATCAGAAAAGCAGAACTTAATATTTGTTACAGAAACCTTTGTTTGCAATTACAGAGATCATACGTTTCCTGTAGGTCTTGACCAGGTTTGCACACACTGCAGCAGGGATTTTGGCCCACTCCTCCATACAGACCTTCTCCTTCAGGTTTCGGGGATGTCGCTGGGCAATACGGACTTTCAGCTCCCTCCAAAGATTTTCTATTGGGTTCAATTCTGGAGACTGGCTAGGCCACTCCAGGACCTAGAGATGCTTCTTACGGAGCCACTCCTTAGTTGCCCTGGCTGTGTGTTTCGGGTCGTTGTCATGCTGGAAGACCCAGCCACGTTTCATCTTCAATGCCCTTGCTGATGGAAGGAGGTTTTCACTCAAAATCTCACGATACATGGCCCCATTCATTCTTTCCTTTACACGGATCAGTCGTCCTGGTCCCTTTGCAGAAAAACAGCCCCAAAGCATGATGTTTCTACCCCCATGCTTCACAGTAGGTATGGTGTTCTTTGGATGCAACTCAGCATTCTTTGTCCTCCAAACACGACGAGTTGAGTTTTTTTTTTTTGTTTCGGGTCGTTGTCATGCTGGAAGACCCAGCCACGACCCATCTTCAATGCTCTTACTGAGGGAAGGAGGTTGTTGGCCAAGATCTCGCGATACATGGCCCCATCCATCCTCCCCTCAATACGGTGCAGTCGTCCTGTCCCCTTTGCAGAAAAGCATCCCCAAAGAATGATGTTTCCACCTCCATGCTTCACGGTTGGGATGGTGTTCTTGGGGTTGTACTCATCCTTCTTCTTCCTCCAAACACGGCGAGTGGAGTTTAGACCAAAAAGCTCTATTTTTGTCTCATCAGACCACATGACCTTCTCCCATTCCTCCTCTGGATCATCCAGATGGTCATTGGCAAACTTCAGACGGGCCTGGACATGCGCTGGCTTGAGCAGGGGGACCTTGCGTGCACAGCAGGATTTTAATCCATGACGGCGTAGTTTGTTACTAATGGTTTTCTTTGAGACTGTGGTCCCAGCTCTCTTCAGGTCATTGACCAGGTCCTGCCGTGTAGTTCTGGGCTGATCCCTCACCTTCCTCATGATCATTGATGCCCCACGAGGTGAGATCTTGCATGGAGCCTCAGACCGAGGATGATTGACCGTCATCTTGAACTTCTTCCATTTTCTAATAATTGCGCCAACAGTTGTTGCCTTCTCACCAAGCTGCTTGCCTATTGTCCTGTAGCCCATCCCAGCCTTGTGCGGGTCTACAATTTTATCCCTGATGTCCTTACACAGCTCTCTGGTCTTGGCCATTGTGGAGAGGTTGGAGTCTGTTTGATTGATTGTGTGGACAGGTGTCTTTTATACAGGTAACGAGTTCAAACAGGTGCAGTTAATACAGGTAATGAGTGGAGAACAGGAGGGCTTCTTAAAGAAAAACTAACAGGTCTGTGAGAGCCGGAATTCTTACTGGTTGGTAGGTGATCAAATACTTATGTCATGCAATAAAATGCTAATTAATTACTTAAAAAATCATACAATGTGATTTTCTGGATTTTTGTTTTAGATTCCGTCTCTCACAGTTGAAGTATACCTATGATAAAAATTACAGACCTCTACATGCTTTGTAAGTAGGAAAACCTGCAAAATCTGCAGTGTATCAAATACTTGTTCTCCCCACTGTATATATGCGGGGAAAAAAACATATGGGGGATTGGAAGTGATGCAGACAATTACATTGATGGAAGTTACAATTTATCTGCAATATTAAAGCTGATCTACCCCCATATATATATATATATATATATACTTCATGCCAGGGTAAGACTACACGAAACACAGCTCTTATTTTAAGTTTCTAAAATTCCCTATGGGAAAAATGAATGATGGAAAACGATTGGAAGCATTTCCCTGTTTGACCGCTAGGTTTTATGGGTATTTTGACTCATATGGTGGTGCTCTATTAGGACAGGTCTTTGGGACCTGATAAGAACTGGAAGAAGCCAGTTTTCTGTCGATTCAGTTGCCTTCTACTTTATTATTTGTGTGGATTTGACCTTTTTGCCGTTAATATGAACCTGTTTAACCTCATCTGGATTACTGCTTTCTTGGTAACACTTTACTTGACACCCGGTGTCATAACACATTATGGAATTGTCATAACCTGTCATAATGTGGTCATAACATCATGACCCATATATTTACACCTGTTGTGACATATATTGCGTTATGTTATGACTGGTTATAACGCCTACATAAGATTGTCAAAACCCACATTTATTCAAATTCGTTTTTTTTCCTGCCAAGAAGTTTCCTTTCGTCTGAAAGTTTGTTTCTTAAATCCTTTGTTGTTGTTATGAATTCTTTAGTCATGTTTTTTTTTCATCATATTTTAAATAACTTGTAGAAAATACACTTTATGACACTGTCAAGAAGCATTATGACCATCATATGACCATCCAGAACAGTGTTATGATGCTGGGTGTCCAGAACAGTGTTATGATGCTGAGTGTCCAGAACAGTGTTATGATGCTGGGTGTCCAGAACAGTGTTATGATGCTGGGTGTCCAGAACAGTGTAATGATGCTGGGTGTCCAGAACAGTGTAATGATGCTGGGTGTCCAGAACAGTGTAATGATGCTGGGTGTCCAGAACAGTGTAATGATGCTGGGTGTCCAGAACAGTGTAATGATGCTGGGTGTCCAGAACAGTGTAATGATGCTGGGTGTCCAGAACAGTGTTATGATGCTGGGTGTCCAGTACAGTGTAATGATGCTGGGTGTCCAGAACAGTGTAATGATGCTGAGTGTCCAGAACAGTGTTATGATGCTGGGTGTCCAGAACAGTGTTATGATGCTGAGTGTCCAGAACAGTGTTATGATGCTGGGTGTCCAGAACAGTGTTATGATGCTGGGTGTCCAGAACAGTGTAATGATGCTGGGTGTCCAGAACAGTGTAATGATGCTGGGTGTCCAGAACAGTGATATGATGCTGGGTGTCCAGAACAGTGATATGATGCTGGGTGTCCAGTACAGTGTAATGATGCTGGGTGTCCAGAACAGTGTAATGATGCTGGGTGTCCAGAACAATGTAATGATGCTGGGTGTCCAGAACAGTGATATGATGCTGGGTGTCCAGTACAGTGTAATGATGCTGGGTGTCCAGAACAGTGTAATGATGCTGGGTGTCCAGTAGTGTTATGATGCTGGGTGTCCAGAACAGTGTAATGATGCTGGGTGTCCAGAACAGTGTAATGATGCTGGGTGTCCAGTAGTGTTATGATGCTGGGTGTCCAGTACAGTGTAATGATGCTGGGTGTCCAGTACAGTGTTATGATGCTGGGTGTCCAGTACAGTGTTATGATGCTGGGTGTCCAGAACAGTGTTATGATGCTGGGTGTCCAGAACAGTGTTATGATGCTGTGTGTCCAGAACAGTGTTATAATGCTGGGTGTCCAGAACAGTGTTATGATGCTGGGTGTCCAGAACAGTGTTATGATGCTGGGTGTCCAGAACAGTGTTATGATGCTGGGTGTCCTTTCTTTTACCACTAACCAACTTGGAAACTGTGACAACCAGTTAATACTAATCAACCTGTTGGACATTTTCATTCTGTGAGTAATAATCTAATGTAACTGCAGCAGCAACTCTCAAGTCTCTCTATGGAAACCTGTATGGAACCAACCTGTATGGAACCAACCTGTATGGAACCAACCTGTATTTTGATGTCTATAGAAGTGCTTTTTAGATTCTAGCATTGTTGTGATGCCAGCTATAGTAAAACACAAGTTGTATTCACTAGGAACCAAACAGAAGCAAACAGACCTAAACATTTAGCAACAGTGTCCCACTAATGAATACACCACAAGAAAGAAGACAGACAAGAGTTTAAAAGCAAATGTGTTTGTATTTCATCCTGTCACTGTTAAAAGCATTCATTACAGACTGATTTATTATGATTACAGATCTCTGAATGTTTGTGTGTAAATTATGTCTTTAAAAAGGTCATACTGTATCACTGTATGTGTTGAAAGTAACAGGCACTGATTGATCAGGTGAATACATTATGTCTGACAGAGAGAGGTCTGGTTCTCTCCCATCGGTCTTCCAGTCAATACAGTCACACCCTCTGCTTTGGTCTCCCCTCTCACTCTCCTCTGCAGATCCCTTCTCTCTGCCTGAGTTACAGCTTCCTGCGTGGGTGTGACTTGCGCTGCATCATCCTCTGTCTGGAGCCGTTGGAGGAGAGCTTGGATCCTGAGACGACAGAAGAGTTACTCAGCATAACTCTCGGAGAACCTGAGACAGAGAGGTATAGTGACGTCTTCACTTTACTGTAGAACTACCCCCAACCTGGGACAGAGAGGTATCATATTGATTTTACCTTTATTTAACTAGGCAAGTCAGTTAAGAACAAATTCTTATTCACAATGACGGCCTACACCGGCCAAACCGGGACGACGCTGGGCCAATTGTGCACCGCCCTATGGGACTCCCAATCACGGCCGGTTGTGATACAGCCTGGAATCGAACCAGGGGGTCTGTAGTGACGCCTCAAGCACTGAGATGCAGTGCCTTAGACCACTGAGATGCAGTGCCTTAGACCGCTGAGATGCAGTGCCTTAGACCGCTGAGATGCAGGGCCTTAGACCGCTGAGATGCAGTGCCTTAGACCGCTGAGATGCAGTGCCTTAGACCGCTGAGATGCAGTGCCTTAGACCGCTGAGATGCAGTGCCTTAGACCGCTGAGATGCAGGGCCTTAGACCGCTGAGATGCAGGGCCTTAGACCGCTGAGATGCAGTGCCTTAGACCGCTGAGATGCAGTGCCTTAGACCGCTGAGATGCAGTGCCTTAGACCGCTGAGATGCAGTGCCTTAGACCGCTGAGATGCAGTGCCTTAGACCGCTGAGATGCAGTGCCTTAGACCGCTGAGATGCAGTGCCTTAGACCGCTGAGATGCAGTGCCTTAGACCGCTGAGATGCAGTGCCTTAGACCGCTGAGATGCAGTGCCTTAGACCGCTGAGATGCAGTGCCTTAGACCGCTGAGATGCAGTGCCTTAGACCGCTGAGATGCAGTGCCTTAGACCGCTGAGATGCAGTGCCTTAGACCGCTGAGATGCAGTGCCTTAGACCACTGAGATGCAGTGCCTTAGACCGCTGAGATGCAGTGCCTTAGACCGCTGAGATGCAGTGCCTTAGACCGCTGAGATGCAGTGCCTTAGACCACTGAGATGCAGTGCCTTAGACCGCTGAGATGCAGTGCCTTAGACCGCTGAGATGCAGTGCCTTAGACCACTGAGATGCAGTGCCTTAGACCGCTGCCTTAGACCACTGAGATGCAGTGCCTTAGACCACTGAGATGCAGTGCCTTAGACCGCTGAGATGCAGTGCCTTAGACCACTGAGATGCAGTGCCTTAGACCGCTGCGCCACTCGGGAGCCCTAGGGTAGTGTTTCCCAACTCCAGTCCTCCAGGACCCCCAACAGCCCAACTCCAGTCCTCCAGGACCCCCAACAGCCCAACTCCAGTCCTCCAGTACCCCCAACAGCCCAACTCCAGTCCTCCAGTACCCCCAACAGCCCAACTCCAGTCCTCCAGTCCCCCCAACAGCCCAACTCCAGTCCTCCAGTACCCCCAACAGCCCAACTCCAGTCCTCCAGTACCCCCCAACAGCCCTCCTCCAGTATCCCCCAACAGCCCAACTCCAGACCTCCAGTGCCCAACTCCAGTCCTCCAGGACCCCCAACAGCCCAACTCCAGTCCTCCAGTCCCCCCAACAGCCCAACTCCAGTCCTCCAGTACCCCCAACAGCCCAACTCCAGTCCTCCAGTCCCCCCAACAGCCCAACTCCAGTCCTCCAGGACCCCCAACAGCCCAACTCCAGTCCTCCAGGACCCCCAACAGCCCAACTCCAGTCCTCCAGGACCCCCAACAGCCCAACTCCAGTCCTCCCAACAGCACACCTGATTCAACTTGTCAATAAGCCCTCAATGAGTAAAATCAGGTGCGTTTTTCAGGGGTTACAAAAAAATATGTATGCTGTTGGGGGTCCTGGAGGACTGGAGTTGGGCTGTTGGGGGTCCTGGAGGACTGGAGTTGGGCTGTTGGGGGGACTGGAGGACTGGAGTTGGGCTGTTGGGGGGACTGGAGGACTGGAGTTGGGCTGTTGGGGGTACTGGAGGACTGGAGTTGGGCTGTTGGGGGTACTGGAGGACTGGAGTTGGGCTGTTGGGGGTCCTGGAGGACTGGAGTTGGGCTGTTGGGGGTCCTGGAGGACTGGAGTTGGGCTGTTGGGGGGACTGGAGGACTGGAGTTGGGCTGTTGGGGGTCCTGGAGGACTGGAGTTGGGCTGTTGGGGGTCCTGGAGGACTGGAGTTGGGCTGTTGGGGGTCCTGGAGGACTGGAGTTGGGCTGTTGGGGGTCCTGGAGGACTGGAGTTGGGCTGTTGGGGGTACTGGAGTTGGGCTGTTGGGGGGACTGGAGGACTGGAGTTGGGCTGTTGGGGGTACTGGAGTTGGGCTGTTGGGGGTCCTGGAGGACTGGAGTTGGGCTGTTGGGGGTCCTGGAGGACTGGAGTTGGGCTGTTGGGGGGACTGGAGGACTGGAGTTGGGCTGTTGGGGGTACTGGAGGACTGGAGTTGGGCTGTTGGGGGTACTGGAGGACTGGAGTTGGGCTGTTGGGGGTCCTGGAGGACTGGAGTTGGGCTGTTGGGGGTCCTGGAGGACTGGAGTTGGGCTGTTGGGGGGACTGGAGGACTGGAGTTGGGCTGTTGGGGGTCCTGGAGGACTGGAGTTGGGCTGTTGGGGGTCCTGGAGGACTGGAGTTGGGCTGTTGGGGGTCCTGGAGGACTGGAGTTGGGCTGTTGGGGGTCCTGGAGGACTGGAGTTGGGCTGTTGGGGGTCCTGGAGGACTGGAGTTGGGCTGTTGGGGGGACTGGAGGACTGGAGTTGGGCTGTTGGGGTACTGGAGGACTGGAGTTGGGCTGTTGGGGGTCCTGGAGGACTGGAGTTGGGCTGTTGGGGGTACTGGAGGACTGGAGTTGGGCACTGGAGGACTGGAGTTGGGCTGTTGGGGGTCCTGGAGGACTGGAGTTGGGCACTGGAGGACTGGAGTTGGGCTGTTGGGGGGACTGGAGGACTGGAGTTGGGCTGTTGGGGTACTGGAGGACTGGAGTTGGGCTGTTGGGGTACTGGAGGACTGGAGTTGGGTTGTTGGGGGTCCTGGAGGACTGGAGTTGGGCTGTTGGGGGTCCTGGAGGACTGGAGTTGGGCTGTTGGGGGTCCTGGAGGACTGGAGTTGGGCACTGGAGGACTGGAGTTGGGCTGTTGGGGGGACTGGAGGACTGGAGTTGGGCTGTTGGGGTACTGGAGGACTGGAGTTGGGCTGTTGGGGTACTGGAGGACTGGAGTTGGGTTGTTGGGGGTCCTGGAGGACTGGAGTTGGGCTGTTGGGGTACTGGAGGACTGGAGTTGGGCTGTTGGGGGTCCTGGAGGACTGGAGTTGGGCTGTTGGGGTACTGGAGGACTGGAGTTGGGCTGTTGGGGGTCCTGGAGGACTGGAGTTGGGCACTGGAGGACTGGAGTTGGGCTGTTGGGGGATACTGGAGGACTGGAGTTGGGCTGTTGGGGTACTGGAGTTGGGCTGTTGGGGGGACTGGAGTTGGGCTGTTGGGGGGTACTGGAGGACTGGAGTTGGGCTGTTGGGGATACTGGAGGACTGGAGTTGGGCTGTTGGGGGGACTGGAGTTGGGCTGTTGGGGGGACTGGAGGACTGGAGTTGAGCTGTTGGGGGTACTGGAGGACTGGAGTTGAGCTGTTGGGGGTACTGGAGGACTGGGGTTGAGCTGTTGGGGGTACTGGAGGACTGGAGTTGGGCTGTTGGGGGTCCTGGAGGACTGGAGTTGGGGGGACTGGAGTTGGGCTGTTGGGGGGTACTGGAGGACTGGAGTTGGACTGTTGGGGGGACTGGAGTTGGGCTGTTCGGGGGACTAGAGGACTGGAGTTGGGCTGTTGGGGGGACTGGAGTTGGGCTGTTGGGTGGACTGGAGTTGGGCTGTTGGGGGGAGTTGGGCTGTTGGGGGTACTGGAGTTGGGCTGTTGGGGGTACTGGAGTTGGGCTGTTGGGGGTACTGGAGTTGGGCTGTTGGGGGTACTGGAGGACTGGAGTTGTGCTGTTGGGGTACTGGAGGACTGGAGTTGGGCTGTTGGGGGTCCTGGAGGACTGGAGTTGGGCTGTTGGGGATACTGGAGGACTGGAGTTGGGCTGTTGGGGGTACTGGAGGACTGGAGTTGGGCTGTTGGGGGTCCTGGAGGACTGGAGTTGGGCTGTTGGGGGTCCTGGAGGACTGGAGTTGGGCTGTTGGGGGTCCTGGAGGACTGGAGTTGTGCTGTTGGTGTACTGGAGTTGGGCTGTTGGGGGTACTGGAGGACTGGAGTTGAGCTGTTGGGGGTCCTGGAGGACTGGAGTTGAGAAACACTGCTGTAGGGGATGGCTGAGTCATGTTCCAATACTGTAGACCTACAACTAGCTCCTACAACTAGCTCCTACAACTAGCTCCTACAACTAGCTCCTACAACTAGCTCCTACAACTACCTTTCAGGTTTATCTGACAGGTCTCCCTCGAACAAAAGGGGTAGAGCAAGTCTTCACATCAGAGTAAAACCATCCAGTCCTGGTGAGGTTGGTTTCAGTATTATCTACTATGTGGTTTCTACTTACCGAAGGGTGAGAAGGCGAAGCCCCCGAATGTGGGGACTGCAGCTCCGGGGCTGAGGAAGGGGTTGAGACCACCCCCGCTGGAGCTCTGCTCTACTGCAGCCGTAGCTGGGGGAGGAGCCACCACTAGGTAGGAGGAGACAGAACAGTCAGAACATAGGCAACGCCCACAAACAACTGCTAGGCCCAGTCCCAAACAGACGAGTCCAGAAACAACTGCTAGGCCCAGTGCCAAACAGACGAGTCCAGAAACAACTGCTAGGCCCAGTGCCAAACAGACGAGTCCAGAAACAACTGCTAGGCCCAGTGCCAAACAGACGAGTCCAGAAACAACTGCTAGGCCCAGTGCCAAACAGACGAGTCCAGAAACAACTGCTAGGCCCAGTGCCAAACAGACGAGTCCAGAAACAACTGCTAGGCCCAGTGCCAAACAGACGAGTCCAGAAACAACTGCTAGGCCCAGTGCCAAACAGACGAGTCCAGAAACAACTGCTAGGCCCAGTGCCAAACAGACGAGTCCAGAAACAACTGCTAGGCCCAGTGCCAAACAGACGAGTCCAGAAACAACTGCTAGGCCCAGTGCCAAACAGACGAGTCCAGAAACAACTGCTAGGCCCAGTGCCAGAAACACAGAACCAACTGACCTAAGCACTGCATGTAGATCCGAAGTGGTTCAATCATTACATTAGAGATAGAAAGTAGATTGGAGGTAGATTAGAGGTACAGTGAGGGAAGAAAGTATTTGATCCCCTGCTGATTTTGTACGTTTGCCCACTGACAAAGAAATGATCAGTCTATAATTTTCATGGTAGGTTTATTTGAACAGTGAGAGACAGAATAACAACAAAAAAATCCAGAAAAACGCATGTCAAAAATGTTCTAAATTGATTTGCATTTTAATGAGGGAAATAAATATTTAACCACCTCTCAATCAGAAAGATTTCTGGCTCCCGGGTGTCTTTTATACAGGTAACGAGCTGAGATTAGGAGCACACTCTTAAAGGGAGTGCTCCTAATCTCAGCTTGTTACCTGTATAAAAGACACCTGTCCACAGAAGCAATCAATCAATCAGATTCCAAACTCTCCACCATGGCCAAGACCAAAGAGCTCTCCAAGGATGTCAGGGACAAGATTGTAGACCTACACAAGGCTGGAATGGGCTACAAGACCATCACCAAGCAGCTTGGTGAGAAGGTGACAACAGTTGGTGCGATTATTCGCAAATGGAAGAAACACAAAAGAACTGTCAACCTCCCTCGGCCTGGGGCTCCATGCAAGATCTCACCTCGTGGAGTTGCAATGATCATGAGAACGGTGAGGAATCAGCCCAGAACTACACGGGAGGATCTTGTCAATGATCTCAAGGCAGCTGGAAACCAAGAAAACAATTGGTAACACACTACGCTGTGAAGGACTGAAATCCTGCAGCGTCCGCAAGGTCCCCCTGCTCAAGAAAGCACATATACAGGCCGTCTGAAGTTTGCCAATTAACATCTGACTGATTCAGAGGAGAACTGGGTGAAAGTGTTGTGGTCAGATGAGACCAAAATCGAGCTCTTTGGCATCAACTCAACTCGCCGTGTTTGGAGGAGGAGGAATGCTGCCTATGACCCCAAGAACACCATCCCCGCCGTCAAACATGGAGGTGGAAACATTATGCTTTGGGTGTGTTTTTCTGCTAAGGGGACAGGACAACTTCACCGCATCAAAGGGACGATGGACGGGGCCATGTACCGTCAAATCTTGGGTGAGAACCTCCTTCCCTCAGCCAGGGCATTGAAAATGGGTTGTGGATGGGTATTCCAGCATGACAATGACCCAAAACACACGGCCAAGGCAACAAAGGATTGGCTCAAGAAGAAGCACTTTAAGGTCCTGGAGTGGCCTAGCCAGTCTCCAGACCTTAATCCCATAGAAAATCTGCGGAGGGAGCTGAAGGTTCGAGTTGCCAAACGTCAGCCTCGAAACCTTAATGACTTGGAGAAGATCTGCAAAGAGGAGTGGGACAAAATCCCTCCTGAGATGTGTGCAAACCTGGTGGCCAACTACAAGAAACGTCTGACCTCTGTGATTGCCAACAAGGGTTTTTTGCCACCAAGTACTAAGTCATGTTTTGCAGAGGGGTCAAATACTTATTTCCCTCATTAAAATGCAAATCAATTTATAACATTTTTGACATGCGTTTTTCTGGATTTTGTTGTTGTTATTCTGTCTCTCACTGTTCAAATAAACCTACCATTCAAATTATAGACTGTTCATTTCTTTGTCAGTGGGCAAACGTACAAAATCAGCAGGGGATCAAATACTTTTTTCCCTCACTGTAGATTAGAGGTAGATTAGAGGTAGATTAGAGGTAGATTGGAGGTAGATTGGAGGTAGATTGGAGGTAGATTGGAGGTAGATTAGAGGTAGATTAGAGGTGCACAGTAACTCACATGCTGTTGGTTGTGTTGGATCAGTCTGGAAGCAGCTGGGGGGTTCTGGAGACTCTACTATAGACACCTCTCTCACTGGAACACAGACAGTGTTGACAGTATATTAGGTATAAAAGAACAGTTGTCTAGTTCCCCAGTCTGCTGTATCTGCTCAGGGTACTGTATGACCCCTGCATAGTTCCCCAGTCTGCTGTATCTGCTCAGGGTACTGTATGACCCCTGCATAGTTCCCCAGTCTG
>NW_028158956.1:0-36114 GCF_964263955.1 Coregonus lavaretus | reverse complement strand
CCCCCTCCAGGATGGAGAAACTGTCTTCATTAAAGTATGGGGATTCTAGTGGGGGGATATAGGCAGCACACAGGAGGACATTTTTCTCTGTTGAGATCATTTATTTTTCAATTTCTAGCCAAATGTAAAATGTTCCTGTTTTGATTAATTTAATAGAGTGAGTTAGGTCTGCTCTATACCAAATTGGCATACCCCCTGAGTCCCTTCTCTGTTTCACACCTGGTAGTTTGGTGGATGGGACTACCAGCTCTCTGTAACCTAGAGGGCAACCAGTGGGTCCGTCTCCTCTATACCATGTTTCTTGTAGGATGACAATGTCTGTATTTCTGATTTCTTTGGTAAAGTCCAGGTTCCTGCTCTTTAGGGTCTGTGCTGACTGGAGTGTGTTCACCTGCTGTTCCAGCTCCACCTGCCTTACCTCCAGCTGGGTGAATTTATCCTTCATTTTAATGAGGGAGTAGTACTCTGTGCTGGGAAGTTGACTTTCTGCTTGGGGTTGCTCTGTGGGGTTATTTAATGAAGAGGTCTGGTCTGACCCACTCGGGGTGGGGTATCTTTCTCAAGGGAGAGCGTCTCCTGCTGAGCTATTTTGTTGATTAGGTGAAAGTCCAGCTGAAACTGTTTGGGGTTGCCCTGTACCAATACTGTTCCAGATTTATAGAGATTTACAGTGGGGAAAGAAAGTATTTAGTCAGCCACCAATTGTGCAAGTTCTCCCACTTAAAAAGATGAGAGAGGCCTGTAATTTTCATCATAGGTACACGTCAACTATGACAGACAAAATGAGAAAAAAAATCCAGAAAATCACATTGTAGGATTTTTAATGAATTTATTTGCAAATTATGGTGGAAAATAAGTATTTGGTCAATGACAAAAGTTTGTCAATACTTTGTTATATACCCTTTGTTTGCAATTACACAGGTCAAACGTTTTCTGTAAGTCTTCACAAGGTTTTCACACACTGTTGCTGGTATTTTGGCCCATTCCTCCATGCAGATCTCCTCTAGAGCAGTGATGTTTTGGGGCTGTCGCTGGGCAACATGGACTTTCAACTCCCTCCAAATATTTTCTAAGGAGTTGAGATCTGGAGACTGGCTAGGCCACTCCAGGAACCTTGAAATGCTTCTTACGAAGCCACTCCTTCGTTGCCCGGGCGGTGTGTTTCGGGTCATTGTCATCTGAAGACCCAGCCACGTTTCATCTTCAATGCCCTTGCTGATGGAAGGAGGTTTTCACTAAAATCTCACGATACATGGCCCCATCCATCCTCCCCTCAATACGGTGCAGTCGTCCTGTCCCCTTTGCAGTAAAGCATCCCCAAGAATGATGTTTCCACCTCCATGCTTCACGGTTGGGATGGTGTTCTTGGGGTTGTACTCATCCTTCTTCTTCCTCCAAACACGGCGAGTGGAGTTTAGACCAAAAGCTCTATTTTTGTCTCATCAGACCACATGACTTTCTCCCATTCCTCCTCTGGATCATCCAGATGGTCATTGGCAAACTTCAGACGGGCCTGGACATGCGCTGGCTTGAGCAGGGGGACCTTGCGTGCGCTGCAGGATTTTAATCCATGACGGCGTAGTGTGTTACTAATGGTTTTCTTTGAGACTGTGGTCCCAGCTCTCTTCAGGTCATTGACCAGGTCCCGCCGTGTAGTTCTGGGCTGAACCCTCACCTTCCTCATGATCATTGATGCCCCATGAGGTGAGATCTTGCATGGAGCCCCAGACCGAGGGTGATTGACCGTCATCTTGAACTTCTTCCATTTTCTAATAATTGCGCCAACAGTTGTTGCCTTCTCACCAAGCTGCTTGCCTATTGTCCTGTAGCCCATCCCAGCCTTGTGCAGGTCTACAATTTTATCCCTGATGTCCTTACACAGCTCTCTGGTCTTGGCCATTGTGGAGAGGTTGGAGTCTGTTTGATTGAATGTGTGGACAGGTGTCTTTTATACAGGTAACGAGTTCAAGCAGGTGCAGTTAATACAGGTAATGAGTGGAGAACAGGAGGGCTTCTTAAAGAAAAACTAACAGGTCTGTGAGAGACGGAATTCTTACTTGTTGGTAGGTGATCAAATACTTATGTCATGCAATAAAATGCAATTAATTACTTAAAAATCAGACAATGTGATTTTCTGGATTTTTGTTTTAGATTCCATCTCTCACAGTTGAAGTGTACCTATGATAAAAATTACAGACCTCTACATGCTTTTTAAGTAGGAAAACCTGCAAAATCGGTAGTGTATCAAATACTTGTTCTCCCCACTGTAAATACAATCATCAACAAAGACTTCTACAGTGCTGTGGAAACATATTCAGTATGCTAGAACAGAGATTCTTAAGATTTTTCAGCTAGAGACCCAAATGAGAAATGTACTGTCCTCAAACGACCCAAATTAAGAAGACATACTGTGTGATTATAAATGTTTATTCGTAACTCACGACCCACCTCTCATATGCTCAGGGCCCACTTTGGGTCCCAAATCATAGTTTAAGAAACTCTGTGCTAGAAACATTCCACAGAACAAAAAAGCAGCACTCTCTGAGAACCATAAATTGCTTTTGGATATTAATACTTTACTAACCACTCCTTTTTATTTCTCTCTCTCTCTCTCTCTCTCTCTCTCTCTCTCTCTCTCTCTCTCTCTCTCTCCTCTCTCTCTCTCTCTCTCTCTCTCTCTCTCTCTCTCTCTCTCTCTCTCTCTCTCTCTCTCTCTCTCACACACACACATAGACTCACACATAAAATTGATATATAACCATAATACACATAAAGTTGTGTGTAAACAGTCTGCGAGTCACCATGACAATGGGATGCAGTCTGACAGAATATTTACACTCTGGAGAACTCCCCCGATTCTTTTAATTTCCTCCCAGTTACCGATCCCGTTTCTATGGTGACTGTTGAAGTGGGGTCTATGTGTGTGTGTTTAGGTAGGGTGAGCTAGCAGCATGTTGACGTTATGTACAGTACTGTACACATATGGCTATGATTAGAAACTCACTTGCCATACACACACACAAAACGTGCAAACACACACACACCATTTTAACCCAAACTCTAAACAATTAAAAAACTGAAAGTCTGCGTTCTGCAGGTATCCATAGTTGATTCGTTCTTAGTTGTTTTTCTTCTATCAAACTCAGAAGTATCCCTCTGTCAGATAGACAAGAGCCTGTCTAAAGATATCTCATCTAGGGGCTTTATTTAATCTTAAATTACCTTTACATTTGAATGAGGATCTTTTGCGATACTTCCGCGATACGGATTGAATCCAGCCATAGGAGTCTTAGTCAAAGCGATGAGGGCAGGACCTATATTCCAATATTGTTCATATCTGGGTGAAGATCATTTTGTCAATATCTGACCTTAGACCAGGTTCACACAAAAGAGTAGTGGTTGGTCAACAGACTGTTGCAGAACTGGAGTACTGTTTCATAAAATACATTCAATATCCTATTCAATTGGGGTTGAGGCCTGTAGCTGGATCTACAAAACAGATGGCATTGGCATATGGACTAATCTCAATATTAGACCACATTTTAGGTCTGAAAATGCCTGACAAGCTTTGGATTTTGATACTGGAATGCTATTTTACGGTATTTGTATTGAGAGCATAGGCTTGCTCAGTCCTGGAGCTGAAAATCATAATTGCTATAGGTATGTATTTATTTTTCTTCCTCTCTCTAAGTTATTGTCTACAGCAACCAGCTTATTACTCTGTCAGTCAGCCGAGCTGTATAGACACATACACATCAACACACACCAAATCCCCAAACAGCCCCTAAAGGGTAATGTGGCAACTAGCACCCATAACAACGGAAAGACAGAGAAAGAGATTGAACCACAGTGATGGAGAGATATGCACATCTAAGAACTCAAAGAATAATCCAGTCATATTTCCACGGAGAGAGCTGTGTGGCTCTGAAAAAACGACTAACTAGCGTAAGTGATTCACTCTAGGTAGAACACCGAGGTGTCGCCCCCTTGTGGCCTACTACAGCATGAACATTGGTGTTAAAGGATTAACTGTGGATGGATTGACCGATTGTGCGTGACACTAGTGAATCAATAGTGCACAGCAATGAGGATACATGCTGTCCAATAGCAGGCACTTCATTGGCTAGCAGCAGGGCTAATAGCTAACAGTGCTAGTGGATGTTAATAGCTGTAGAGTGGGCTGTTGGCTAAGAGTGAGTCACTTATTAGCATTTGGAACTATTGGCTAAAGAGTGGTAGCTTGATGCTAATGGTTAATGATCAGAGGCAGTCCAACTGCCAAGCCTAGCAAGCAGGGCTATTGGCGTTAATAACCGTGAGTTAATAACCATGTTAGTGGATTTTATGCTGCTGCTACTCTGTTTATTATCTATAGAAAGTCACTTTAACTCTACCCACATGTACATATTACCTCGACTAACCGGTGCCCCGGCACATTGAATCTATACCGGTACCCCCTGTATATAGCCTCACTACTGTTATTACACATTGACTCTGTACCTGTACCCCCTGTATATAGCCTCCCTACTGTTATATTATTTTACTCCTGCACTTTCATTATTTTGTATTTGTATTTTTTACTTAACACTTTTTTTTTTCTTTCTTAAAACTGCATTGTTGGTTAAGGGCTTGTAAGGAAGCATTTCACTATAAGGTCTACACCTGTTGTATTTGGCATGTGTGGCAAATAAAATGTGATTTTATTTTATTTTATTTGATCCACCATATTAGGTACTGCAGCAGGTGGCTTAGCGGTTAACAGCAGCGTAAGCAGGATGCTAATGGCTATGGAGTGAGAAAACTAGCCCTCTGCCTGCTACGTTAGCAACCAAGCTAACAAACAAAACGAGATGGTGCCCTACATGCTCCCTCCTCACCACTCAGCCCATAGCATGTCTCTGGAGACTGAGAGATCCACTTAATAAGAGGGTCCCATTTAAGACAGTGTTCCTTAAATTGCTCTCAGAAATCCTTAATTGAAGTGGTGCAGTAACCCTGTTAAGTTGTTTTGGATTAGCATCAACAGGGAGCATTTATGATGAGCATCAATGGGACTCTTCATGAGGAAGACATGGTGGGATGGGAACTGTTTAGAGTGATGATAGTATGAAGAAGTGAAGACTAGCAGTCCCTGGAAATGTTTTCATGTATGACTGCAGTACTCTGGTGCTGTAAGGTGCTCTGGTGAGGAACTATGACCAGCTGTAGCTAAGCCGGTGATCTCTCTCTGTGGTATTAAGATCTTTGTTGACTGTCCATTCTGGAATGCATCAGATCAATTGGAGGGCTCTTGTCTAAATGTCACACTGAGCCCCTCGGGAGATGTAGACCTAGCCTGGTTCTGCTAACACACATGACTCAACCACTGGGACCAACACGTGTACATGCTTGTACACGCTTCACCAAAATACACACAGAAACTCTCAAATACAATTCATATGCAAAACCTGCACAAACAAAACAATCATGTACACGTTCAAAAGTTGTGCTTGCAACACACACACACACAAGCACACAAAGACTTCTCCAGTTAGAACATGAACTTCCCCTGACACCACAGCGGCAGCGATCAATTCCCATTTGCATGAGAGCCAGCATTCTCATTAGAGGAGAAGAGATGCAGCCATTCTCTCCTGGGACTATCCTCCAATCCTACTCTCTCTCTCTCCATATATCCCTCCGTATAGCTTTTTCTTTCCTCTCTACACTTCTTTCTCTCATTAAGAAGCAGTACACTTAATCCCTCTCTCCCTTCTTCCCCATCTCTCTCTTACTATATAATCTCTCTCTTTCTATATCATCTCTCTCTTACTATATCATCTCTCTCTTTCTATATCATCTCTCTCTTTCTATATCATCTCTCTCTTTCTATATCATCTCTCTCTTTCTATATCATCTCTCTCTTACTATATCATCTCTCTCTTACTATATCATCTCTCTCTTTCTATATCATCTCTCTCTTTCTATATCATCTCTCTCTTTCTATATCATCTCTCTCTTACTATATCATCTCTCTCTTACTATATCATCTCTCTCTTTCTATATCATCTCTCTCTTTTTATATTATCTCTCTCTTACTATGTCATCTCTCTCTTTCTATATCATCTCTCTCTTTTTATATTATCTCTCTCTTTCTGCCTCTTGGTCTATCCCTCTCTCCCCTTCTTCTTCTTCTTCTTCTTCTTCTTCTTCTTCTTCTTCTTCTTCTTCTTCTTCTTCTTCTTCTTCTTCTTCTTCTTCTTCTTCTTCTTCTTCTTCTTCTTCTTCTTCTTCTTCTTCTTCTTCTGCTTCCTTCTCTGTCTTTCTCTTTCCCCCTCTGTATCTCATCCTCTCTCTCGTAACGAAGCAGAAAACTCAACCCTTCTATCCCTCCTTTTCCCTCTTCCTCAGAGTGGGTCAAAAGTGGAGAAGAAGACAAACGGGAGAACGAGAGAAGAAAACAATCTCCTTCGAGACAGGCCCTCGATCCACACACACAGGCAAACACACACACACACACACACACACACACACACACACATTGCCTTCGGAAAGTATTCAGACCGCTTGACGTTTTCCAGATTTTACTATGTTACAGCCATATTCAAAAATTCATTACATAGATTTTGTTCCTCATCAATCTACACACAATACCCCATAATGACAAGGCAAAAACTTAAATATCACATTTGCGTAAGTATTCAGACCCTTTACTCAGTATTTTGTTAAAGCACCTTTGGCAGCGATTACAGCCTCAAGTCTTCTTGGGATATGACGCTACAAGCTTGGCACACCTGTATTTGGGGAGTTTCACCCATTCTTCTCTGCAGATTATCTCAAGCTCTGTCAGGATGGATGGGGAGCGAGTTTACCACAGGTGGACTCCAATCAAGTTGTAGAAACATCTCAAGGATGATCAATGGATGCACCTGAGCTCAATTTCGAGTCTCATAGCAAAGGGTTTGAGTACTTATGTAACTAAGGTATTTCTGTTTGTATTTTTTTTTAAATTGCAAACATTTCCAAAAACCTGTTTTCACTTTGTCATTATGGGGTATTGTGTGTAGATTGCTGAGGAAATTGTTTTATTTAATCCATTTTAGAATAAGGCTGTAACGTAACAAAATGTAGAAAAAGTCAAGCGGTCTGAATACTTTCCGAAGGGCACCCACACTCACAACCACAACCACAAACACACACGGAGTGAGAGAGAGAGAGAGAGAGAGAGAGAGAGAGAGAGAGAGAGAGAGAGAGAGAGAGAGAGAGAGAGAGAGAGAGAGAGAGAGAGAGAGAGAGAGAGAGAGAGAGAGAGAGAGAGAGAGAGAGAGAGAGAGAGAGAGAGAGAGGAGAGAGAGAGAGAGAAGAGAGAGAGAGAGAGAGAGAGAGAGAGAGAGAGAGAGGAGAGAGAGAGAGAGAGAGAGAGAGAGAGAGAGAGAGAGAGAGAGAGGGAGAGAGAGGATTCTCACAGTAGGTGGTTGATTCAGCCGAGATGTTTCGAGAAACTTATACAAGACTGTTTCAGAGTCAAAGATGTATGGCCCTATTTTGGTTTTTATTTCAACCAGCCAAAAAAAAAAAGTTGAATCATCAGATATGATGCTAGGCAAACATGGCCAACAGACAGCACCTTGGACAACGTGGCTCATACTGTAAAGTAGCTAGGTGGATATGTGTAGTTTTACAGCCGCCCCACAGCATGTCTGAAGGAAATATAGAGGCAACATCCCTGGATACTGATAAACTCATTCCATCCCACTGTGTCTCCTTCTCTCTCACACACACACACACACAAAACATGTGTGTGTGGATTGGTCTCTGTTCCAACGCGTTCCAGGAAAATGGAATGTGCCAGGGTTATATTTAATGTGCTTAGTCGTAAAGAACTCCTGCTTTGTCAGACCAGACTTCTGCTTCCAGGACTAAAATGCCAGATTTCCAAAATCCGTCTTTTCGAGGTGAATCCCAATTAACACAGGATTCCCACTAAGCTCAAGGATTTACTGACAGGCCTCTTGGAAACTCAGACAACCTTGGGATTCTTCATAAGAAGGGAGGAAGCTTGTGTAGAAGAGGTTTCTCTCTTTCAATTACTTGTTTCGATATCTCACATGTGGGATTCACCTGAATCTCAGAAGCTCGAAGAACCAATCACACAGGTCTGTTGGAGACAAGACAGGTCGAGTGGCTAATGAGGTGAGCCCCTCCCCTCATGATAAGGAGCCACTCGCCCGCCCTCTGGGCATTCTCAGCTCTCTTCCTTACGAAGAGTACTCCTCTAAGGTCTCCTCAGCACGACATGATCCATGTTTCCTACTTAACTCTTCACAAGTGTGCAGCATGGTTATACCGCCGAGTGCAGGTCTTTCAGCTCTCGTCTTCTGTGTTGGGTGACTTACCCTAAGCAAACACACACATACAAACACACACACACACACACACAACATCCATATCTCAGCTTAGCCCTGGAGGACTAAAAAAGTAATCTGAAACTCACCAAGAGAGAGAAAGAGAGAAACAGAGAACGAGAGCGAGTGAGAGAGAGTGAAAAAGGGAGAGGCAGAGCGAGGGGGAGAGAGATGGCCTGGGGCTCTGTTAGCTCTGCTTTTCCAATTAGCCACAGCATACACAGCTACAGGATATATAGCTACAGGATATATAGCTACAGGATATATAACTACAGGATATATAGCTACATGATATATAGCTACACGATATATAGCTACAGGATATATAGCTACATGATAAATAGCTACATGATATATAGCTACAGGATATATAGCTACATGATATATAGCTACATGATATATAGCTACAGGATATATAGCTACAGGATATATAGCTACAGGATATATAGCTACAGGATATACAGCTACAGGATATATAGCTACAGGATATATAGCTACATGATATATAGCTACACGATATATAGCTACATGATATATAGCTACAGGATATATAGCTACAGGATATATAGCTGCAGGATATACAGCTACAGGATATATAGCTACATGATATATAGCTACATGATATATAGCTACAGGATATATAGCTGCAGGATATATAGCTACATGATATATAGCTACAGGATATATAGCTACAGGATATATAGCTACAGGATATATAGCTACAGGATACATAGCTACATGATTTATAGCTGCAGGATATATAGCTACATGATATATAGCTGCAGGATATATAGCTACATGATATATAGCTGCAGGATATACAGCTACAGGATATATAGCTACAGGATATATAGCTACAGGATATACAGCTACATGATATATAGCTGCAGGATATACACCTGCAGGATATACAGCTACAGGATATACAGCTACAGGATATATAGCTGCAGGATATATAGCTACAGGATATACAGCTACAGGATATATAGCTACATGATATAGAGCTACAGGATATATAGCTGCAGGATATATAGCTACATGATATATAGCTGCAGGATATACAGCTGCAGGATATACAGCTACAGGATATACAGCTACAGGATATATAGCTACAGGACATATAGCTACAGGATATATAGCTACAGGATATATAGCTACATGATATATAGCTGCAGGATATACAGCTACAGGATATACAGCTATAGGATATATAGCTACAGGATATATAGCTACATGATATATAGCTGCAGGATATATAGCTACATGATATATAGCTGCAGGATATACAGCTACAGGATATATAGCTACAGGATATATAGCTACATGATATATAGCTGCAGGATATATAGCTACAGGATATACAGCTACAGGATATACAGCTACAGGATATATAGCTACAGGATATACAGCTACAGGATATATAGCTGCAGGATATACAGCTGCAGGATATACAGCTACAGGATATATAGCTACATGACATACAGCTACAGGATATATAGCTACAGGATGTACAGCTACAGGATATACAGCTAAAGGATATATAGCTACAGGATATACAGCTACAGGATATATAGCTACATGATATACAGCTACAGGATATACAGCTACAGGATATACAGCTACAGGAAATATAGCTACGGGATATAAAGCTACAGGATATATAGCTACAGGATATATAGCTACAGGATATACAGCTACAGGAAATATAGCTACAGGATATATAGCTACAGGATATACAGCTACAGGATATATAGGTGCAGGATATATAGCTGCAGGATATATAGCTACAGGATACATAGATACATGATTTATAGCTGCAGGATATACAGCTACAGGATATATAGCTACAGGATATATAGCTACAGGATATATACGATATACAGCTACAGGATATACAGCTACAGGAAGTATAGCTACAGGATATATAGCTACATGATATATAGCTACATGATATACAGCTACAGGATATATAGCTACATAATATATAGCTACATGATATATAGCTACACGATATATAGCTACATGATATATAGCTACATGATATACACCTGCAGGATATATAGCTACATGATATATAGCTACATGATATACAGCTACAGGATATATAGCTACAGGATATATAGCTGCAGGATATATACGATATACAGCTACAGGATATACAGCTACAGGAAGTATAGCTACAGGATATATAGCTACATGATATATAGCTACATGATATACAGCTACAGGATATATAGCTACATAATATATAGCTACATGATATATAGCTACACGATATATAGCTACATGATATATAGCTACATGATATACACCTGCAGGATATATAGCTACATGATATATAGCTACATGATATATAGCTACACGATATATAGCTACATGATATATAGCTACATGATATATAGCTACACGATATATAGCTACATGATATATAGCTACATGATATATAGCTACACGATATATAGCTACAGGATATATAGCTACATGATATACAGCTACAGGATATATAGCTACAGGATATATAGCTGCAGGATATATAGCTACAGGATATATAGCTACAGGATATATAGCTACATGATATATAGCTACAGGATATATAGCTACAGGATATATAGCTACATGATATATAGCTGCAGGATATACAGCTACAGGATATATAGCTACAGGATATATAGCTACAGGGTATACAGCTACAGGGTATACAGCTGCAGGATATACAGCTACAGGATATATAGCTACAGGATATACAGCTACAGGATATATAGCTACAGGATATATAGCTACAGGATATATAATATATAGCTACAGGATATATATTATATAGCTACAGGATATATAATGTATGGCTACAGCATATATAGCTACAGGATATATAGCTACAGGATATATAGCTACATGATATATAGCTGCAGGATATATAGCTACATGATATATAAATACAGGATTTATAGCTACAGGATATACAGCTTCAGGATATATAGCTGCAGGATATACAGCTACAGGATATATAGCTACAGGATATATAGCTACAGGGTATACAGCTACAGGTTATATAGCTACAGGATATACAGCTACAGGATATATAGCTGCAGGTTATATAGCTACAGGATATATAGCTACAGGGTATACAGCTACAGGTTATATAGCTACAGGATATACAGCTACAGGATATATAGCTGCAGGATATACAGCTACAGGATATATAGCTACAGGATATATAGCTACAGGGTATACAGCTACAGGTTATATAGCTACAGGATATACAGCTAAAGGATATATAGCTGCAGGATATATAGCTACAGGATATATAGCTACAGGATATACAGCTACAGGATATATAGCTACATGATATAGAGCTACAGGATATATAGCTACAGGATATACAGCTACAGGATATACAGCTATAGGATATATAGCTACAGGATATATAGCTACAGGATATATCACTACAGGATATATAGCTTCAGGATATATAGCCACAGGACATATAGCTACAGGATATATAGCTACAGACATATAGCAACAGGATATACAGTACCAGTCAAAAGTTTGGATACACCTACTCATTCAAGGGTTTTTCTTTCTTTCTTTTTTATTTTCTACATTGTAGAACAATAGTGAAGACATCAAAACTATGAAATAACACATATGGAATCATGTAGTAACCAAAAAAGTGTTAAACAAATCAAAATATATTTGAGATTTGAGATTCTTCAAATAGCCACCCTTTGTATTGATGACAGCTTTGCACAATCTTGGCATTCTCTCAACCAGCTTCACCTGAAATGCTTTTCTAACAGTCTTGAAGGACTTACCACATATGTATAGAATATATAGCTACAGTATATAGAATATATAGCTACAGGATATAGAATATATAGCTACAGGATATAGAATATATAGCTACAGGATATAGAATATATAGCTACAGGATATATAATATATAGCTACAGGATATAGAATATATAGCTGCAGGATATAGAATATATAGCTACAGGATATAGAATATATAGCTACAGGATATAGAATATATAGCTACAGGATATAGAATATATAGCTACATGATATAGAATATATAGCTACAGGATATAGAATATATAGCTACAGGATATAGAATATATAGCTACAGGATATGGAATATATAGCTACAGGATATAGAATATATAGCTACAGGATATAGAATATATAGCTACAGGATATAGAATATATAGCTACAGCATATAGAATATATAGCTACAGGATATAGAATATATAGCTACAGGATATAGAATATATAGCTACAGGATATAGAATATATAGCTACAGGATATAGAATATATAGCTACAGGATATAGAATATATAGCTACAGGATATAGAGCTACAGGATATAGAATATATAGCTACAGGATATAGAATATATAGCTACAGGATTTAGAATATATAGCTACAGGATATAGAATATATAGCTACAGGATATAGAATATATAGCTACAGTATATAGAATATATAGCTACAGGATATAGAATATATAGCTACAGGATATATAATATATAGCTACAGGATATATAATATATAGCTACATTATATAGAAAATATAGCTACAGAATATAGAATATATAGCTACAGGATATAGAATATATAGCTACAGTATATAGAATATATAGCTACAGGATATAGAATATATAGCTACAGGATATAGAATATATAGCTACAGGATATAGAATATATAGCTACAGCAAATATAGCTACAGGATATATAATATACAGCTACAGGATATATAATATGTAGCTACAGGATATATAATATATAGCTACAGGATATATAATATATAGCTACAGGATATATAATATATAGCTACAGGATATATAATATATAGCTACAGCATATAGAGCTACAGTATATATAATATATAGCTACAGGATATATAATATATAGCTACAGGATATATAATATATAGCTACAGCATATATAGCTACAGGATATATAATATATAGCTACAGGATATATAATATATAGCTACAGCATATAAAGCTACAGGATATATAATATAAAGCTACAGGATATATAATATATAGCTATAGGTTATATAATATATAGCTACAGGATATATAGCTACAGGATATATAAAATATAGCTACAGGATATATAAAATATAGCTACATGATATATAGCTACAGGATATATAGCTACAGGTTATATAATATATAGCTACAGCCTATAAAGCTACAGGATATATAATATATAGCTACAGGATAAATAATATATGGCTACAGCATTTAAAGCTACAGGATATATAGCTACAGCATATATAGCTGCAGGATATATAGCTACAGGATATATAGCTACAGGATATATAGCTACAGGTTATATAATACAGTGGGGGAAAAAAGTATTTAGTCAGCCACCAATTGTGAAAGTTCTCCCACTTAAAAAGATGAGAGAGGCCTGTAATTTTCATCATAGGTACACGTCAACTATGACAGACAAATTGAGAAGAAAAAAATCCAGAAAATCACATTGTAGGATTTTTTATGAATTTATTCGCAAATTATGGTGGAAAATAAGTATTTGGTCACCTACAAACAAGCAAGAGTTCTGGCTCTCACAGACCTGTAACTTCTTCTTTAAGAGGCTCCTCTGTCCTCCACTCGTTACCTGTATTAATGGCACCTGTTTGAACTTGTTATCAGTATAAAGACACCTGTCCACAACCTCAAGCAGTCACACTCCAAACTCCACTATGGCCAAGACCAAAGAGCTGTCAAAGGACACCATAAACACAATTGTAGACCTGCACCAGGGTGGGAAGGATGAATATGCAATAGGTAAGCAGCTTGGTTTGTAGAAATCAACTGTGGGAGCAATTATTAGGAAATGGAAGACATACAAGACCACTGATAATCTCCCTCGATCTGGGGCTCCACGCAAGATCTCACCCCGTGGGGTCAAAATGATCACAAGAACGGTGAGCAAAAATCCCAGAACCACACGGGGGGACCTAGTGAATGACCTGCAGAGAGCTGGGACCAAAGTAACAAAGCCTACCATCAGTAACACACTACGCCGCCAGGGACTCAAATCCTGCAGTGCCAGACGTGTCCCCCTGCTTAAGCCAGTACATGTCCAGGCCCGTCTGAAGTTTGCTAGAGTGCATTTGGATGATCCAGAAGAGGATTTGGAGAATGTCATGTGGTCAGATGAAACCAAAATGTAACTTTTTGGTAAAAACTCAACTCGTCGTGTTTGGAGGACAAAGAATGCTGAGTTGCATCCAAAGAACACCATACCTACTGTGAAGCATGGGGATGGAAACATCATGCTTTGGGGCTGTTTTTCTGCAAAGGGACCAGGACGACTGATCCGTGTAAAGGAAAGAATGAATGGGGTCATGTATCATGAGATTTTGAGTGAAAACCTCCTTCCATCAGCAAGGGCATTGAAGATGAAACGTGGCTGGGTCTTTCAGCATGACAATGATCCCAAACACACCGCCCGGGCAACGAAGGAGTAGCTTCGTAAGAAGCATTTCAAGGTCCCGGAGTGGCCTAGCCAGTCTCCAGATCTCAACCCCATAGAAAATCTTTGGAGGGAGTTGAAAGTCCGTGTTGCCCAGCAACAGCCCCAAAACATCACTGCTCTAGAGGAGATCTGCATGGAGGAATGGGCCAAAATACCAGCAACAGTGTGTGAAAACCTTGTGAAGACTTACAGAAAACGTTTGACCTGTGTCATTGCCAACAAAGGGTATATAACAAAGTATTGAGAAACTTTTGTTATTGACCAAATACTTATTTTCCACCATAATTTGCAAATAGATTCATTAAAAATCCTACAATGTGATTCTCTGGATTTCTTTTTCTCATTTTGTCTGTCATAGTTGACGTGTACCTATGATGAAGATTACAGGCCTCTCTCATCTTTTTAAGTGGGAGAACTTGCACAATTGGTGGCTGACTAAATACTTTTTTCCCCCACTGTATATAGCTACAGGATTTATAGCTACAGGATATATAAAATATAGCTACAGGATATATAGCTACAGGTTTTATAAAATATAGCTACAGGATATATAGCTACAGGATATATAATATATAGCTACAGGATATATAGATAGATGATATATAATATATAGCTACAGGATGTATAGCTTTTGTCCACATTTAAAGCAGAAAAGCTAATCTATGCTTTCGTCACTTCAAGATTAGACTACTGCAATGCTCTAATCTCCGGCTAACCGGAAAAGGCACTACATAAACTTCAGCTAGTGCTAAATACGGCTGCTAGAATCTTGACTAGAACCCAAAATTTTTATTATATTACCCCAGAGCTAAACTCCCTACACTGGCTTCCTGTTAAAGCTAGGGCTGATTTCAAGGTTATCCTTCTAACCTACAAAGCATTGCATGGACTTGCTCCTACCTATTTCGCCGATTTGGTTCTGCCATACATATCTACATGTACGCTACGGTCACAAGACGCAGGCCTCCTTATTTTTGATAGAATTCTAAGCAAACAGCTGGAGGCAGGGCTTTCTCCTATATAGCTAAATGTTTATGCAATGGTCTGCCGATCCATGTGAGAGATACAGACTTGGTCTCAACCTTCTTTACTGAAGACTCATCTCTTCAGTAGGTCCTATGATTGAGTGTAGCCAAAGTGGGTGGGGTTACATCCTGGTTGGTTCTCCCTGGGGGCTAGGGTCAGTCTGTTATATCTGGTATAATTATCCTGTCTTACCTGGTGTCCTTTGTGATCTTAGATATGCTCCCTCTAATTCTCCCATCTCTCTCTCTCGCCCCTCCCAGAAGCATTGAGCCATAGGAACATGCCTCAGGACTACCTGGCCTGACGACTCCTGGCTGTCCCCGTCCCTAGTCCACCTGGTCGTGCTGCTGACCCAGTTTCTGCAGTTCTGCCTGCGCCCCCCCCGTATACCCTGTATATGCTGTTTCGACCTCTAAATGCTTGGTGTGCTGATTATTATTTGACCCTGCTGGTCTTTTATCAACGCTTGAACATCTTGAAGAATGATCTGGCCTTAATGGCCATGTACTCTTATAATCTCCACCCGGCACAGCCAGAAGAGGACTGGCCACCCCTTCAGAGTCTGGTTCCTCTCTAGGTTTCTTTCTAGGTTCCTGCCTTTCTAGGGAGATTTTCCTAGCAACCGTGCCTTTACATCTGCATTGTTTGGTCTCTGGGATTTTAGGCTCTGATTCTGTATAAGCAGTTTGTGACAACTGCTGTTGTAAAAAGAGCTTTGTAAATACATTTTATTGAATTGCACGCTCCCTCAAATTGAGACATCTGTGGCATTGTGTTGTGTGACAGAACTGCACATTTTAGAGTGGCTTTTTATTAATGATTATTTATTAATAACAAAAACAAAACATTTACAGGCTACATCATGAAAAATAATGTGTTTGAACAAATCTGTGTGGAAACAGCATATGCTCCAGTATGTGGAATGATCAACATAGAGAGTGGTTTAACATTCAGTTACACAATTCCACTCACATCGCTCTCTCAGCTTCCAAAGACTGTCATTTCGACTAAAACAAATCTCCAGAAAGCCTTTGAAATATTGGAGAGGGTGAGAACAAGTCTCTACAGTCCGTGATGATAATTTCAGTCTCAAAGGTGCGGCAGTCCTCAATATGGCAAAGCTAAAGCTGTTTATCCGCATCAATAGAATGTGTCAAAAATACTTCTCTACACAAAGACAGAGTAATTAGTTAGATCATCACATACTCACTTAAGAGATAGATTACTTTTGTGTGTGTCTACACTCCTGCCTGCATCTGGTTTGCGTTACCACGTAGACACAATGGGGAGGTGCGTGGGTGCTCCAATCTCATTGGTCTGTGGCTCCAGGTGCTGCGTTATGATTGGTCTTCCTGTGCCAGACCTCCAACCCGGGGATGATAGGGGGAACATTTTAGTACAGCCAAGGTTTCAAAGTTAAGTTAATTGGGAGACATTTTATTAATGTTCTCTCTCTCTCTCTATCTCTCTATCTCACTCTGTGTCTCTGTCTCTCTCTCTCTCACTCTCTCTCTCTTGGCTAAATGACCGTTCTACACAATTAGTACAGCTATTAATACCCTAAGGTGGGGGTATGGTGAGCAGAGGAGATGGGGAGAGAGAGAGCGATTTGGAACTAAGGACTGATCACCCCAATAACAAAAGTGGAGACAAATTTGACCCCAATAAATACAGTGGGATATGCATCAACAGTAACCTTGGGAAAACCCTCTGCATTATCATTGACAGCAGACTTGTACACTTCCTCACTGAAACAAATATACTGAGCAAATGTCAAATTGGCTTTTTACCAAATTACCGTACGACAGACCACGTATTCACCCTGCACACCCTAATTGACAAACAAACAAACAGGACCACAAATACAAATTCCATCTAGACACCGTTGCCCTAGAGCACACAAAAAACTATACATACCTCGGCCTAAACATCAGCGCCACAGGTAGCTTCCACAAAGCTGTGAACGATATGAGAGACGAGGCAAGAAGGGCCTTCTATGCCATCAAAAGGAACATCAAATTCGACTTACCAATTAGGATCTGGCTAAAAAAACTTTAATCAGTTACAGAACCATTGATCTTTATGGTTGTGAGGTCTGGGGTCCACTCACGAACAAAGATTTCACAAAATGGGACCAACACCAAATATCCTCAGTGTACAACGTAAAACACCAAATAATGCATGAAGAGCAGAATTTTGCCAATATCCGCTAATGATCAAAATCCAGAAAAGAGCCGTTAAATTCCACAACCACCTAAAAGGATTCCCAAACCTTCCATAACAAAGCCATCACCTACAAAGAGATGAACCTGGAGAAGAGTCCCCAAAGCAAGCTGGTCCTGGGGCTCTGTTCACAAACACAAACAGACCCCACAGAGCCCCAGGACAGCATCACAAGTAGAGGAGTAAACGAGATGGAGAGGGTTATAGTAGCAGGAAACTCTCTGTATATGTACTCATCAGAGGGTTATAGTGGCAGGAAACTCTCTGTACGTGTTCTCATCAGGATAAACCTGTCATATTCTAGAGAGAATATCCCAGGTATTCACTGTCATTTTGTAGAGAGAGCATCCCAGGTATTCACTGTCATTTTGTAGAGAGAGCATCCCAGGTATTCACTGTGAATAAGTGTTCTCTCCAAGGAACATTTGTCATAACCATGTGTGGAACTATTACGATCACAAGGATTTACTGACTCAAAACCCAGGGTTTGGTCTGTGTCCAAGAAGGACATGTGTGGCAGAGAGAGAGAGAGAGAGAGAGAGAGAGAGAGGGGAGGGGGGAGAAATAATTAGGTAGGAGGCAAATATCTTTGATGTCGTAGGCTGCAGGGTTGCGGACTGGTAGCAGTTTCTGATGAGGACTGTGTGTGTGTGTGTGTGTGTGTACATTTCTTTTTACGTTTATGTGTGTTTGTGCATGCGTGCGCGTGACTATGCGAGTGTGTGTGTTTGGTGATGTTAAGCCGTGTAGACGGCAGGGTCTTCTGGTGCTTGACTCGCTATAAAGTTCAACTGCGTCTGGGCTCTGGAGCACAGCCTGACCACAAACCTGGCTCTTGAGAGAGGGAGGGAGGGAGGGAGGGAGGGAGGGAGGGAGGGAGGGAGGGAGCCACAGCACAGCCTGACCACAAACCTGGCTCTTGAGAGAGGGAGGGAGGGAGGGAGGGAGGGAGGGAGGGAGGGAGGGAGGGAGGGAGGGAGCCACAGCACAGCCTGACCAAAATCTGACTCTGGAGAGAGGGAGGGAGGGAGGGAGGGAGCCACAGCACAGCCTGACCACAAACCTGGCTCTGGAGGGAGGGAGGCTACAGCCACAACAGCCACAACAAAACACAGCCTGACCACAAACCTGATAGACCTAATATTCATGACTCATGACACAGCCATAAACAAGACACTGAACTCACAACAAGGGAAGAGGCAGGTCTACACATCCAAACAAATAATTATGTTCCTCTAAAATGGATCCAAGCCTTATACTGTGATCCACACCAGTCACCAGTTAACATTGGTGTCCAACCATGACATCGCTGTTTGAAAGCCCTAGTAAACTATGGCTTCAGCTTTGAGTGGCCAGATCTCTCCTTTGATACCCCTGGCCACCTGCATTATCCGCACACACACACACACACACACACACACACACACACACACACACACACACACACACACACACACACACACACACACACACACACACACACACACACTAACACACACACAGAAACACACACACACACACAAACAAACACACACAAACACACGCGCACACACACACGCACAGGCACACACACACACAGAAACACACACACACACACACAAAGCCCTTAGCACCACTGACCACCCCAGGCCAGAGCAAAGTCAATGCCCACTGGGCACACACTGGTTGAATCAACGGTGTTTCCACGTTATGTCAAATAAATTGCGTTGATCCAACGTGGAATAGATGTTGAATTGACATCTGTGCCCACTGGGTAGTTTGCCTGCCTGTTACCACAAGTGGGCTGAAACAGACACACACACACACACACACACACACACACACACACACACACACACACACACACACACACATTGCCTCATGTAGTGGACAGCATCCACTGAGGTCATTATTAACTACAGGCTACTGTGTCTTCTCTAGCCCGATTCACGACACAGAGAATAGTTCAAGAGATTACCTCTCTACCAAGCAATCGCATACAGTACATATACGAGCTATGAGTCACACTGGCTTCTGACACAATATCCGATAGGAGTTATATCTACTATCAGTGGGAAGTTCCTTGAGGCACAGACACAAAGATAACATATTCTTTCATTTAACTGGGCAGCTCTGTGAATGCAAAGGGTACACTGAAAGTTGGCTTACGGAACAGTACATTGGCCCGTCACGGTTAAATGTCTGAGTCTTGACAGACAGACAGACAGACATACACAGAAATACAGACAGACAATCAGACAGACAGTCAGTCAGACAGGGAGGCAGCTTGACTTTTTATAGCAGGTCTCCCTTGGTTACCTGGGCAACAAGAAGGAAACAACTGCTTGGCTGCAGAAACTAGCCCACACACACCATTCACAGATTTAACATTCATCCTTTTTTAATAACTGAAAAGCGGCACTGTTTTCTCTCATGAAAACAACCAAAAAATGTAATTAACAGCACACATACACACACACACACAGACACACACACACACACACACACACAGACACACACAGACATACACACACTGACAGACACACACACACACATAGACACACACACATACACACCACACACACATGCGCCACACACACACATACACACACAGACACACACACACACACACCACACACACACACACACACACACACACACACACACACACACACACACACACACACACAGACACACAGACACACACACACCACACACACACACACACAGACACACAGACACACACACACACACACAACACACACGCAGACACACACACACACACACACCACACACACACACAGACACACACACACACACACAGATGC
The DNA here is from genome assembly GCF_964263955.1 of Coregonus lavaretus. Classification (NCBI taxonomy): domain Eukaryota; kingdom Metazoa; phylum Chordata; class Actinopteri; order Salmoniformes; family Salmonidae; genus Coregonus; species Coregonus lavaretus. The sequence continues at coordinate 15,177 of NW_028158956.1, read as the reverse complement.
ACACACACACAGACACACACACACACACACACACACACACACACACCACACACACACACACACAGACACACAGACACACACACACACCACACACACACACACACACACAGACACACACACACACACCACACACACACACACACAGACACACACACACACAGGCACACACAAACACACCACACACAGTCTCAGCAGCCTGCCAGGGAGCCAAGCCACCTACACTTCTTATCGTCTTGGGTTTGAGTCATACTAGTTCACAGATGATTTACATTTGAGCCCCAAGGCCTGCAGCTATTCTCCCTTTAAGATCCCTAATGCTGTTAACAGATGCTTCCTAGAAAGAGAGATGTGGGAGTGATATTCAGCATCTCTCGGAGGAAAGTGTAAGTTGAGTGTTCTTTTAAAATCTAAATCAACAAAGTTGGAATGGCATCATCACCGCTTTGGTCGAGGTGCCTTGTTAGAGTCTCCAGCTAGGCCGAGAAGCCTGGGGCTCTATTGGAGCAGGATGCCCACACACAAGTAGAGGGCTCTGGGTCAAAGGCCCACAGGCAGGGGTGAGACTGGAGGAGAGCATGTTATGGGAGCACATGGAGGAGAGGGGGGAGGGAGGGAGAGAAAGAGAGAGGGAAGGAGAGGAGGTATGGTTAGGGTATAGAAAGGGAGGATTCTATGTACATTGAGTTCACTTCTCTTATCAACACAACCTGCCCCCTGCTTTCCCTGTTTTCACAAAAACATCCCAAAACACGTCCCCTCTCCAAAGACTTCTGCACACTATCTCAAACTTACATTCTGAATGCATCAGAAGTCTGCCCTGGTGCGTGTCACAGTCTTTTCTGAACCAATCAGTGAGAGGGCTCTGCCACTGTGAAAAGGAGGCAGCACTTCACTTCCCAGCAGCACCCATTGATGTTACTTTTCAGATTCCACACCTCTTTTCTCACCCTCCCTCCCACCCTCCCTCCCACCCTCCCTCCCACCCTCGCTCCTATCTTACCCTCTCTCCCTTGAAAATTCCGCTTCACCGTTTTTGCAGAACTGCAATTCAAGAGGTTTTGGGGAGAATTTGAGTTGAGTAGATCTGACACTAAGGAGACGTTTTTATATAGTGTGTGTGTGTCTGTGTGTGTGTGTGTGCGTACGAGCGTGCGTGTGTGTTTGCAACAATAATGTATGTTACCTTCCTGGTTTCCTCAATGTATCTTCTGTTCAGACAGTCGGTTCATTAATACTCTTTGGTCTAGACTAGAGATGCATTAATCACACCCTTATGCACACACACACATACACGCGCACACACACAGGCACACATGCGCGTGTTTGTGCACACACACACACACACACACACACACATGTGTTTACTCCCACAGAGTCTCTACAGCTCTTTGGTTATGTGGGAACTGCAGGCAGGGGGTCTCTCATTCCTACTGAGTCTGATACATTAATACATTGACATATTCCATATTTCCTATAGTTAATTCATATGTTGTATCCTAGTAGTCAATGTAGCCTTCCATATTTTAATTAGGTGCACTACTGTTTCCTCATTGGCTATTGAGAGTGACAGAGAGGAGGATAGAAAGAGAGAGAGAGAGAGAGAGAGAGAGAGAGATGAGAGAGAGAGAGAGAGAGAGGAGAGAGAGAGATGAGAAGAGAGAGAGAGAGAGAGAGAGAGGAGGGGAGAGAGAGAGAGTGAGGGGCAGAGAGAGAGAGAGAGTGAGAGAGGAGGGGAGAGAGAGAGGAGGACAGAGAGAGACAGAGACAGAGACAGAGACAGAGACAGAGACAGAGACAGAGACGAGAGAGAGAGAGAGAGAGAGAGAGAGAGAGAGAGAGAGAGAGAGAGAGAGAGAGAGAGAGAGAGAGAGAGAGAGAGATAGAGAGGGGGGGGGAGAGACAGAGAGAGACAGAGAGAGAGAGAGAGAGAGAGAGAGAGAGACAGAGAGAGAGAGAGAGAGAGAGAGAGAGAGAGAGAGAGAGAGAGAGAGAGAGAGAGAGAGAGAGAGAGAGAGAGAGAGAGAGAGAGAGAGAGAGAGAGAGAGAGAGAGAGAGAGAGAGAGAGAGAGAGAGAGAGAGAGAGAGAGAGAGAGAGAGGAGGGGAGAGAGAGAGAGTGAGGGGCAGAGAGAGAGAGAGAGTGAGAGAGGAGGGGAGAGAGAGAGGAGGACAGAGAGAGACAGAGACAGAGACAGAGACAGAGACAGAGACAGAGACAGAGACAGAGACAGAGAGAGAGAGAGAGAGAGAGAGAGAGAGAGAGAGAGAGAGACAGAGTTTTTATAAAACCTTTATTTTATACTCAAGTATTAACATAAATAATGGCACACTGTGCCTCTTCAGAAATTAAACAACAAATGTGTCATTCCTAAATAAAAATGTAAACATAACAAAAATGTAATAAAAAAAACAAACATATATATACATTCAACTGGTGGTCCTCTGTACCTCAATTGGTAGAGCATGGCGCTTGTAACGCCAGGGTAGTGGCTTCGATCCCCGGGACCACCCATACGTAAAAATGTATGCACACATGACTGTAAGTCGCTTTGGATAAAAGCGTCTGCTAAATGGCATATTATTATTAACTCATTTCATCAACAAAAAATAGTTTCCCCTCTTCCACAAAACAAACCGCTTCTTCGAAAGCCCACTTCTCCTCAAACAATGGGAGATCTTTTACAGCCGAGAAAAACTCAAAATCCAATTTTATTCTTGCTTTGACTAATCCTTTAAAAACACATCTTACATCCTGCCCATATCCTGTGTCTATCTTATGTTTCCTACTCAGACAAATTGACATCTTAGCTTGTCCCAAAATCAAATGAAACAGTTGACATTTTATTTTCTGTTGCTTACTATATTGAAACCCCAAAATAAAAACAGTGTTATTGAAAATCTCCCCTACAGCTTTAAACAAAGACTCCAGCATTTCATAGAGGCTTTATCCTCTCACACTCTATAAAACAGTGAAACATTGTTTGTCTTATATTACAAAAAGGACATCCATCTCCAACATCTGAGTTAATAACAGATACAAAAGCATTAACTGCAATGATGCCATGCAAAACCCTCTATTGCATATCACCAGTACCTTGTACAGTGCTCTCCATGCTGGCTTTACCTTGTCATCAATGCCCAATCTTACCCTCCAAGGAGTGTCCTTTCTATTTTTCAATGTATCTTTATTCAAAACCTTGACACATCCCTTATATAAGTATTTCCCATTCACCTCATCCAAACCCATCTCTTCCAACCCTCTCAAATCCAGTAATAACGCCTTTCTTTCTTACTCTGGGATATTGGGTGTAATCCCTAGTCTTGGAAATGGGCCATTTTCATATTGTACCTTCTTCTTGTGACTATTAAGCATAACCCACTCTTCTACTGACAGAGCCTTCCTGCATCGCCCCAGCAGTTGTCCGACAATCCTTTCCGACCTTACCCCCAAATGTTCAGCCACCCGTCCTCCATCCATTAAGGTGGGCCCAGCCATGGTCATTAACTCTTTTACGGTGATGATTTTGCCCTTCACCAGATTTTGGTGAAATGTGGAACAGCTGCAGTTGTACAATCCAGTCTTGCCCCATACACCAGAGGTTCCTCCAGCAGACAATGCACTGACTCCGCTGAAGTGCGTCTGGACACCTTCATTATGCTCCAAACCCTAAGAAGGCCTCTGTAAAATGGAGGTACTCCCTACCTAGAAATCTGGCTACTATCAACCAAAAATAAAGTATTCTTTAAACCTAATCCCCCAACCTGCTGTAATACAAGACCTGCCACCCCTTTCCAAACCACATTTTCCAGTTCATAAAGCAACCTTTGAATAAACTGAAACCGGAAAGCAGCAGCCCTACTAGCAAGATGTACAAGACCTTGTCCCCCTCCTCTTTTGACAAATACAAAACACTTTGTGAAACTCAATGATATTTATCTCAAAAGAAATCTACAATAATTGCCTGTATCTTAGCCAGAAGGCCAGATGGTGGCTCTAGAACTAACAACCGATGCCACAGTGCAGAGGCAAACACATCATTAACAATAATAGTGTATGACGAGATAACAACAAATGCCATCTCCTCATCCTGCCTTCCACTATTTCAACCACCTCATTCCAATTTTTTTCCATAGTTCCCTCATTTCCTAGGTACACTCCAAGATACTTAAAACCTCCCTTACAGCATTCCAGCCCCCCTGGCAAAGCCATGATCTCTCCAGACCATTTTCCAATCTATAAAGCACAACTTTCTTCCCAATTTACCTTTGCAGAGGATATTCCCTAAAACCGATCAACCATGAGACTCCATCATCTGATATCATCTGTAGGACTGGTGGAGTTATGTCGCACATGCAGCTAACAAAAACATATGGAAATGTCTGCTCTACCCAAAATTACAACCAAATAATTGCAGCCTTACCGCAAAAGTGGAAGAGGAAAGTTGAAGGGGGAGAAAGTAAGGAACTTGTCTGTCGGCCTTGCATTAAAGAACATAATTGGTTAAGGAAAACTGTGATAAATAAAAAAGTATATCAGTTTCACTTAAGGACCAAAGGATTGACAGCCGTCCCATATAGATTGCAAAATAGTTGGGAAGAGATCTTTGACGTACCGATCCCATGGCATAGTGTTTATGAACTGACACGCAAAACGACACCGGATTCAAAAATTAGAATCTTTCAATTTTAATTATTATATAAAATTCTTGCTACCAATAGAATGTTATTTATATGGGGGATACAATCTTCCCAGCTCTGTAGATTTTGCTGTGAAGAGATAGAATCATTAGATCATTTGTTTTGGTTCTGTCCATTTGTAGCTTGTTTTTGGACACAGGTCCAGGAATGGCTAAAGGATTGCAATATTTACCTGGAACTAAACTTGCAGATAGCATTACTGGGTGATCTGAAAAGTCATAGTCAATCAATCAATAATATAATAATACTTTTAGCAAAAATGTTTATTTTTAATTCACAATCTGTAGAAGCAATGAGAATAGAAAGGTTCAGAACTTTTGTAAAACATCACAGTACGGTTGAAATATATATGGCAAATAGAAATCCTATATGGATGGTGTTAAGAGATAGATGGGAGGTATTGAATAGAGTTGAAGGATGGGACTAATAACAAATAACAACAAATAATAACAAAGATAGCTAATAATGTAAGCATACTGTGTCCATAATAAGTATATAGGTTGTATGTTGGGAGCTTTTGGGAAAGAGCACAGTTAGAAAGATATGGCATTTAGAAGCAAACCGGATGGACATCATGAAAATGATCGGAGAGGTTGAGAGTAGAAGAAGTTCAGGAGCAAAAAAATAAATAAATATATATATATATATATATATATATATATATATATATATAGAATTATTGTAAAATTAACTCTGTCCATAAGGTGTAGATAGTAAGTATAGACCGGAAGTAGAGGCCTGGGCGTTGTTGTTCACTAATTTACTCCAAGTAGGGAAAGGATGGTGGGGTTGAAAAGTAATAAAGGGGAATATATATATAAAAAATGAAAAAAACATGGGGGATTGGAAGTGATGCAGACAATTACATTAATAGAAGATACAATCTATCTGCAATATTAAGCTGATCCATCCCCCAAAAAAGAAGAAAAAAAATAAAAAAAATAAAAAAATAAATAAATATATGAAAAGACAAAATAAACAAAAAAAAACTACAACTATCCACCTCTGCTTGATTTTTCACTAAAATAACTACATCATCAGCATAGGCTGAAAGACGAATAGGAGGAATATACTCTGACTTCTAATGAGATTTCTAATGCTATTTAGTAGTGGCTCTATAGCGACGGCATATAACATTCCCGACAAAGAACACCCCTGCCTAATACCTCTACACACTTTAAAAGGAGCACTCAAGCCACCGTTAACTTTCAATACACTTTCAATGTCACCATATATCACCTGAAACCAAACGCCTCAAAAGTGTGCCATAAGTACAGTGGGGGAAAAAAGTATTGAGAGAGGCCTGTAATTTTCATCATAGGTACACGTCAACTATGACAGACAAAATGAGGAAAAAAAATCCAGAAAATCACATTGTAGGATTTTTAATGAATTTATTTGCAAATGATGGTGGAAAATAAGTATTTGGTCAATAACAAAAGTTTCTCAATACTTTGTTATATACCTTTTTGTTGGCAATGACACAGGTCAAACGTTTTCTCTAAGTCTTCACAAGGTTTTCACACACTGTTGCTGGTATTTTGGCCCATTCCTCCATGCAGATCTCCTCTAGAGCAGTGATGTTTTGGGGCTGTCGCTGGGCAACACAGACTTTCAACTCCCTCCAAAGATTTTCTATAGGGTTGAGATCTGGAGACTGGCTAGGCCACTCCAGGACCTTGAAATGCTTCTTACGAAGCCACTCCTTCGTTGCCCGGGCGGTGTGTTTGGGATCATTGTCAAGCTGAAAGACCCAGCCACGTTTCATCTTCAATGCCCTTGCTGATGGAAGGAGGTTTTCACTCAAAATCTCATGATACATGGCCCCATTCATTCTTTCCTTTACACGGATCAGTCGTCCTGGTCCCTTTGCAGAAAAACAGCCCCAAAGCATGATGTTTCCACCCCCATGCTTCACAGTAGGTATGGTGTTCTTTGGATGCAACTCAGCATTCTTTGTCCTCCAAACACGACGAGTTGAGTTTTTACCAAAAAGTTCTATTTTGGTTTAATCTGACCATATGACATTCTCCCAATCCTCTTCTGGATCATCCAAATGCACTCTAGCAAACTTCAGACGGGCCTGGACATGTACTGGCTTAAGCAGGGGGACACGTCTGGCACTGCAGGATTTGAGTCCCTGGCGGCTTAGTGTGTTACTGATGGTAGGCTTTGTTACTTTGGTCCCAGCTCTCTCCAGGTCATTCACTAGGTCCCCCCGTGTGGTTCTGGGATTTTTGCTCACCATTCTTGTGATCATTTTGACCCCACGGGGTGAGATCTTGCGTGGAGCCCCAGATCGAGGGAGATTATCAGTGGTCTTGTATGTCTTCAATTTCCTAATAATTGCTCCCACAGTTGATTTCTTCAAACCAAGCTGCTTACCTATTGCAGATTCAGTCTTCCCAGCCTGGTGCAGGTCTACAATTTTGTTTCTGGTGTCCTTTGACAGCTTTTTGGTCTTGGCCATAGTGGAGTTTGGAGTGTGACTGTTTGAGGTTGTGGACAGGTGTCTTTTATACTGATAACAAGTTAAAACAGGTGCCATTAATACACGTAACGAGTGGAGGACAGAGGAGCCTTAAAGAAGAAGTTACAGGTCTGTGAGAGCCAGAAATCTTGCTTGTTTGTAGGTGACCAAATACTTATTTTCCACCATAATTTGCAAATAAATTCATAAGAAATCCTACAATGTGATTTTCTGGGGAAAAAATGCTCAATTTGTCTGTCATAGTTGACGTGTACCTATGATGAAAATTACAGGCCTCTCTCATCTTTTTAAGTGGGAGAACTTGCACAATTGGTGGCTGACTAAATACTTTTTTCCCCACTGTACTTCTCATCAATGCCCCCTGTGCTCTGATACCCAGCAGGTCTGCCAATGCAGCTTTTTTCCTCTTGAGGGCCTGAGTATGGCCTCGATCTCCTGTGGACTCAACCAACGGCAGGAGTTCCACTATTTCAGACTCTTGGGCTTTCATTGATATGGTGATGTTTTTGGTGACATTCATCGTGCATTGATTACAGAACTGTTGAATCTGAATTTTCCCTATATCCCACCACTGTTGAAGTGATACAAAACTGGCCTTTTGAGACCTCCACCTCTCCCAGAAAAAAAGTAAAACATTTCCTGAAGTGAGCATCACTCAATAAAGTTATATTAAAATGCCAGTATGCGCTTTTGGGTTTTACAGCGTTAATGAACACCACCTCTGTTATTTAACAATGATCAGAAAATCCCACTGGGGTTATCACACTTGATTTACAGACCTGAGATTGTTGCTTAAAACAATAAAACCTATCTAACCTGGCCAGAGAGATGGTGTTCTCTCTCACATGGGCCCATGTGTACTGTCTCGTGCCTCTATGTTGATTCCGCCAAATATCACACAGTTCGTGTCTTACAATAAGGCGTTTTAAAAAAGTCCTTGAGGCTATATGAGATTCTTTGTGATTTCTATCTAAATCACTGACTGTGCATTTAAAATCCCCAGTAAGAAATAAATAATCCTCAGTATTACATTTCTCAATGGTATTTGATAATGTCTCTAAAAAACATACCCTCTCAACTGCCACCACTGGGGTATATACATTTATCAGACACATAGTGATGTTTTCATACCTCACTCTAACTTTTAATAACCTCCCCTCAACTACCTCTTCAACCTCATATGACAAAGGCAAAAACCCCTTTGAGAACAAGATGGCCACATCCCCACTTTTTGAGTTTTTATGACTACACACCACTGTCCCCCCCACTCCTGTTGCCACATAACTTCATTTTCCATATTACTGTGCGTTTCATGTAGAAAACGTATGTCACTTCCCTTACCCTTCATTAACTCATACACTACGGCTCTTTTTTTAACGTCTCTCGCCCCATTTACGTTTAAACAAGAAATCTTAAAAGTGCTCATGGATGAAAAAGAAATACAGAAGAAGAGACAGAAAACGTTAAAACTCTTTACAGAGTTAAGGCTGCGACTGAACTCGTTCATTTCCTTTAGAATTTACATCACTTGTCACTCTCGTGACCACTTTCTTGAGTCTAGCGATTTCAGGGCTTGTCAAACCTCCCCCCGTTATTTTTGACATCAGAAACTTTGCTGATTCAATAAGCAATTCACTTTCAGGGAAAAAAATGGCCCCCGTAGCCACACTGCTTTCCTTTCCTACTTTTCCAACCACATCTGCCCACCTTCTCCCTTCCCCTGAACCTTAGCATGTTCATCCCTTCGCGGTGGTGCATTAGCTGCACCAGCACTAGAGCTGCTACCGGGCTCTGTGCGCTCGTTCTCGGGACAATAACGTATCAAATGCCCCTCTCTTCCACAGCCAAAGCATTTCATTGATTCAGTAGAAGCGTAGAACACATAATCAAATCCATCAATCTTAAAACTGAACGCTAAATTCAGTTCGTCAGTGTCCTTCTTTAAAATCATATGCACTTGTCTCCTATGAGATACGACATGTTTCAGCAAAGGAGATTTGCATCCAAAAAGAACCTTCTTTATTGTAGATACAAGTTGACCATGACGAGATAACTCTCGCTCCAACACTTCATCTCTAACAAATGGTGACACGTTAGAAAGTATAACTTTCTTTGCCAGATTCATAAGGAAATACCGACGTCTGTGTCTCCCGCAACACAACACCGCTCTCAACTATCGTATTCACCTTTTCAATGGAATCTAAGAATATCACTACAGCGCTATTCATCCTTGAGGCTGATTTTATGCTATCATACTCAATGATAGCGCCCACTGCCAAGCTACATTCTTCCACTGAACACCCGGCCGCAGCAGGAATCTATACTCCATGCCGCCGACTAAGTTCTTCAAACTCCAAACCTCCGCGAGTGGCCATTGCAACCAGCCCCACCCGAGAAAAACAACCTCAACAATCTCACCACCCCTATACATGCTTAGCGATAGTGAGACAAGATGACCTTAAAACAACTAAACTAATCAATATATATATACACCAAAACCCAAAAGAGTGAAAATAATTCCAGTCGCTCTCACAATCGCTCCTGCTTCCCGACTCACTCCCAGCATGCACTCCGACGAGAGAGAGAGAAGGAGGACAGAGAGAGAGAGAGAGAGAGAGAGAGAGAGAGAGAGAGAGAGAGAGAGAGAGAGAGAGAGAGAGAGGAGTACAGGGAGAGAGAGAGAGAGAGAGAGAGAGAGAGAGAGAGAGAGAGAGAGAGAGAGAAGGACAGAGAGAGAGAGAGAGGAGTACAAGGAGAGAGAGAGAGGGGGGGGGGCTGGTGTATTTGTTTTGGTTTATTGAGCAGGGTAAGCCCCTGATGGACCAATTCAGTGGCCTTGTGGTTAGAGTGTCGGCCCTGGGATTAAAAGCTTGTAAGTCCGATCCCCGGCTGAGTCATACCAAAGACTGTAAAAATGGGACCCAATTCGTCTCTGCTTGACACTCAGCATTAAGGAGATAAATTGGGGGTAAAGTCCTGTGATAGCGTCCTACACAGGGGGTGTACTTGTACATCAAGCTGCACCACGCTACAGAAACAGGAGATAGGCTCCTGTCCAATGAGCAGTCCTCGCTAGCACAAGGTATCTGCTTACTTTACTTAAGCCCCTGACACACAAAATATTAAATCCTCCTCCAAACTGATGAGCTCTGGGCAATGATCCCTATTACTGTACAAACCATGAGATTCATCCCCATGGTAGAATACGCACGTTGCCACTGCATGGATCACATGGAGAGGAGTGAGTGTTGTGTGTGTGTAGAGTGTATGTGCTTGTTGACGTGAGCGTGTGTATGAGACAACTGTTTCAGTGAGGAAGTATCTTCACTAGGCCTGCAGCGAGCAGCAAACTCCACTTGTTGGTTCATTTCAGCGTTGAGAACAATAGTCACCATAATGACATGCAGTATTCTAATTTATCGGATAGCCCCTGGTCATGTCTGATAGTCCCTGGTCATGTCTTATAGTCCCTGGTCATGTCTTATAGTCCCTGGTCATGTCTGTTAGTCCCTGGTCATGTCTTATAGTCCCTGGTCATGTCTGATAGTCCCTGGTCATGTCTTATAGTCCCTGGTCATGTCTGATAGACCCTGGTCATGTCTGTTAGTCCCTGGTCATGTCTGATAGTCCCTGGTCATGTCTTATAGTCCCTGGTCATGTCTGATAGTCACTGGTCATGTCTGATAGTCCCTCATGTCTGATGGTCCCTCATTTCTAATAGTCCCTGGTCATGTCTGATATACCCTGGTCATGTCTGTTAGTCCCGGGTCATGTCTTATAGTCCCTGGTCATGTCTGTTAGTCCCTGGTCATGTCTGATAGACCCTGGTCATGTCTGTTAGATCCTGGTCATGTCTGATAGTACCTGGTCCTCTCTGATAGACCCTGGTCATGTCTGATAGTCCCTGGTCATGTCTGATAGACCCTGGTCATGTCTGATAGTCCCTGTTCATGTATGATAGTCCCTGGTCATGTCTGATAGACCCTGGTCATGTCTGATAGTCCCTGGTCATGTATGATAGTCCCTGGTCATATCTGATAGACCCTGGTCATGTCTCATAGACCCTGGTCATGTCTAATACACACGGATATGCTGGCCCTACTGCTAAAACAAACAACTGCATAATTAATCACTGCTAAACACACACACACACACACACAAAAAAAAAAAAAAAAACAGCCACATCTCCCCTCTCAACCCTTAATTAGTAAGTCTAACAGCCGACAGTGAAACACACTTTTTTCTATCAACAACAGCAACACAACAAGAACAGCACACCCTGAAAATCTACTGTGACTAACGCCCTACAAGAGGAAGCATAACCTCTGAGTCTGAGAGGAAAGTAGAGTTTTATGGACTCTTAACCAGCCGTGCTATTTTGTGAGTTCTTTCGCATTGTTTGTAATTGATTTTGTACATAATGTTACTGCTACCGTCTCTTATGACCGAAAAGAGCTTCTGGACATCAGAACAGCGATTACTCAACTTGAACTGGACAAATAATTTTTCTTTAATGAGTCAGACGAGAGGGATTTGCTCCAGACACCCAACAGGGCCCTCATCCCCGTCATTCGCAGTAGAAAGAAAAGGAGATTTCGCCGAAGGAGATCGGGGTGCCTGGTAAGGAGCCGGCGACGAGTGGGTAATCTGCCTTTGCCATCGATACTATTGGTAATAAAGTGAACAAACTACAAGCACGTATATCCTACCAACGGGACATAGAAAACTGTAATATCTTATGTTTCACCGAGTCGTGGCTGAACGAAGACATTAATAAAATACAGCTGGTGGGTTATACACTGTATCGGCAGGATAGAACAGCAGCCTCTGTTAAGACAAGGGGTGGCGGTCTATGTATATTTGTAAACAACAGCTGGTGCACGATATCTAAGGAAGTCTCAAGGTTTTGCTCGCCTGAGGTGGAGTATCTCATGATAAGCTGTAGACCACACTATTTACCAAGAGAGTTTTCATCTATATTCTTCGTAGCTGTCTATTTACCACCACAAACAGATGCTGGCACTAAGACCACACTCAATTAACTGTATACGGCCATAAGCAAACAGGAAAACGCTCATCCAGAGGCGGCGCTCCTAGTGGCCGGGGACTTTAATACGTTTTACCTCCTTTCTACCAGCATGTTAGATGTGCAACCAGAGGGAAAAAAACTCTAGACCACCTTTACTCCACACACAGAGACGCGTAGAAAGCTCTCCCTCACCCTCAATTTGGCAAATCTGACCATAATTCTATCCTCCTGATTCCGGCTTACAACCAAAAACTAAAGCAGGAAGCACCAGTGACTCGGTCAATAAAAAAAGTGGTCAGATGAAGCAGATGCTAAGCTACAGGACTGTTTTGCTAGCACAGACTGGAATATGTTCCGGGATTCTTCCGATGGCATTGCGGAGTACACCACATCAGTCACTGGCTTCATCAATAAGTGCATCGAGGACATCGTCCCTACAGTGACTGTACGTACATACCCCAAGCAGAAGCCATGGATTACAGGCAACATTCGCACTGAGCTAAAGGAAAGAGCTGCCGCTTTCAAGGAGCGGGAATCTAACCCGGAAGCTTATAAGAAATCCCGCTATGCCCTCCGACGAACAATCAAACTGGTAAAGTGTCAATACAGGACTAAGAATGAATCGTACTACACCGGCTCCAACGCTCGTCGGATGTGGCAGGGCTTGCAAACTATTACAGACTACAAAGGGAAGCACAACCCCGAGCTGACCAGAGACACGAGCCTACCAGACGAGCTAAATTATTTATATGCTCGCTTCGAGGCAAACAACACTGAAACATGCATGAGAGCATCAGCCGTTCCAGACGACTGTGTGATCACGCTATCCGTAGCCGATGTGGGTAAGACCTTCACAAGGCCGCAGGGCCAGACGGATTACCAGGACGTGTACTCTGAGCATGCGCTGACCAACTGGCAAGTGTCTTCACTGACATTTCAACTTCTCCCTGTCTGAGTCTGTAATGCCAACATGTTTCAAGCAGACCACCATAGTCCCTGTGCCCAAGAACACTAAGGTAACCTGCCTAAATGACTACCGACCCGTAGCACTCATGTCTGTAGCCATGAAGTGCTTTGAAAGGCTGGTCATGGCTCACATCAACACCATTATCCCAGAAACCCTAGATCCACTCCAATTTACATACCGCCCCAACAGATGCACAGATGATGCAATCTCTATTGCGCTCCACACTGCCCTTTCATACCTGGACAAAGGGAACACCTATGTGAGAATGCTATTCATTGACTACAGCTCAGAGTTCAACACCATAGTGCCCTCAAAGCTCATCACTAAGCTAAGGACCCTGGGACTAAACACCTCCCTCTGCAACTGGATCCTGGTAAGGGTAGGTAACAACACATCCGCCAAGCTGATCCTCAACACGGGGGGCCCTCAGGGGTGTGCACTCAGTCCCCTTCTGTACTCCCTGTTCACTCATGACAGCATGGCCAGGCACAACTCCAACACCATCATTAAGTTTGCCAATGACACAACAGTGGTAGGCCTGATCACCGACAACGACGAGACAGCCTATAGGAAGGAGGTCAGAGACCTGGCCGTGTGGTGCCAGGACAACAACCTCTCCCTCAACGCGATCAAGACAAAGGAGATGATTGTGGAATATAGGAAAAAGAAGAGGACCGAGCACGCCCCCATTCTCATCAAAAGGGGCTGGAGTGGAGCAGGCTGAGAGCTTCAAGTTCCTTGGTTTCCACATCACCAACAAACTAACATCGTCCAAGCAGACCAAGACAGTCGTGAAGAGGGCACGACAAAATCTATTCCCCCTAAGGAGACTGAAAATATTTGGCATGGGTCCTCAGATCCTCAAAATATTCTACAGCTGCACCATCGAGAGCATCCTGACTGGTTGCATCACTGCCTGGTATGGCAACTGCTCGGCCTCCGACCGCAAGGCACTACAGAGGGTAGTGCGTATGGCCCAGTACATCACTGGGGCCAAGCTTCCTGCCATCCAGGACCTCTATACCAGGCGGTGTCAGAGGAAGGCCCTAAAAATTGTCAAAGAATCCAGCCACCCTAGTCATAGACTGTTCTCTCTGCTACCGCAAGGCAAGCGGTACCGGAGCGCCAAGTCTAGGTCCAAGAGGCTTCTACCCCCAAGCCATAAGACTCATCTAATCAAATGGCTACTCAGACTATTTGCATTCCCCCTCTTTTACGCTGCTGCTATGCATAGTCACTTTAATAACTCTTACCTACATGTACATATTACCTGAATTACCTCGACTAATCGGTGCCCCTGCACATTGACTCGGTACCGGTACCACCTGTATATAGCCTCGCTATTGTTATTTTTACTCTTGCTCTTTAATTATTTGTTACTTTTATTTCATATTATTTTATATTGTATTTTTTTGTGTGATTTCTTTTGGTATTCTTTCTTAAAACTGCATTGTTGGTTAAGGGCTTGTAAGTAAACATTTCACTGTAAGGTCTACACCTGTTGTATTCGGCGCATATGACAATTCAAATGTGATTTGATTTGAGATGTTGTCTGTGTGTGTGTGTGTGTGTTTGTGTGTGTGTGTCAAATATGCATGCATGAGTTGTTGTTGCTAGTAGGAACCCTGTGTGAGGTGTGAGGGAAAATAGGGCGGGTGTGGCGAGGTGCTTCAGGTAATCACTCTAAACTCTCTGTGCTACCACCCTGTTCATGTTCTATCTGAAGGACAAAAAGAAGGGAGAAACTCACAGTCATACCAATACAAGAGACAGGAGAAACGCACCATGTCCTCAATACCACATTCTGCACCTTCTAGCAGAGGGAGAGAGAGAGAGAAAGAGAGAGAGAGAGAGAGACAGAGAGAGAGGAGAGACAGAGGGAGACAGAGAGAGACAGAAAGACAGAGGGAGAGAGACAGAGAGAGAGAGAAAGAGAGAGGAGAGAGAGAGAGAGAGAAGAGAGAGAGAGAGAGAGAGAGAGAGAGAGAGAGAGA
>NW_028158957.1:0-27947 GCF_964263955.1 Coregonus lavaretus | reverse complement strand
TACTGAGTTCCTCTCTTGGTGCAGCAGTAAGCTACTTACTGAGTTCCTCTCTTGGTGCAGCAGTAAGCTACTTACTGAGTTCCTCTCTTGGTGCACAGTAAGGTACTTACTGAGTTCCTCTTTGTGCAGCAGTAAGCTACTTACTGAGTTCCTCTCTTGGTGCACAGTAAGGTACTTACTGAGTTCCTCTCTTGGTTCAGCAGTAAGCTACTTACTGAGTTCCTCTCTTGGTGCACCAGTAAGGTACTTACTGAGTTCCTCTCTTGGTTCAGCAGTAAGCTACTTACTGAGTTCCTCTCTTGGTGCACAGTAAGGTACTTACTGAGTTCCTCTCTTGGTTCAGCAGTAAGCTACTTACTGAGTTCCTCTCTTGGTTCAGCAGTAAGCTACTTACTGAGTTCCTCTCTTGGTTCAGCAGTAAGCTACTTACTGAGTTCCTCTCTTGGTTCAGCAGCAAGCTACTTATTGAGTTCATGTCTTGGTGCACAGTAAGATACTTACTGAGTTCCTCTCTTGGTGCAGCAGTAAGCTACTTACTGAGTTCCTCTCTTGGTTCAGCAGTAAGCTACTTACTGAGTTCCTCTCTTGGTTCAGCAGTAAGCTACTTACTGAGTTCCTCTCTTGGTTCAGCAGTAAGCTACTTACTGAGTTCCTCTCTTGGTTCAGCAGTAAGCTACTTACTGAGTTCCTCTCTTGGTGCACAGTAAGGTACTTACTGAGTTCCTCTCTTGGTGCAGCAGTAAGCTACTTACTGAGTTCCTCTCTTGGTGCAGCAGTAAGCTACTTACTGAGTTCCTCTCTTGGTTCAGCAGTAAGCTACTTACTGAGTTCCTCTCTTGGTTCAGCAGTAAGCTACTTACTGAGTTCCTCTCTTGGTTCAGCAGTAAGCTACTTACTGAGTTCCTCTCTTGGTTCAGCAGTAAGCTACTTACTGAGTTCCTCTCTTGGTTCAGCAGTAAGCTACTTACTGAGTTCCTCTCTTGGTGCACAGCAAGGTACTTACTGAGTTCCTCTCTTGGTGCAGCAGTAAGCTACTTACTGAGTTCATCTCTTGGTGCAGCAGTAAGCTACTTACTGAGTTCCTCTCTTGGTTCAGCAGTAAGCTACTTACTGAGTTCCTCTCTTGGTCCAGCAGTAAGCTACTTACTGAGTTCCTCTCTTGGTTCAGCAGTAAGCTACTTGCTGAGTTCCTCTCTTGGTTCAGCAGTAAGCTACTTGCTGAGTTCATCTCTTGGTTCAGCAGTAAGCTACTTACTGAGTTCCTCTCTTAGTGCACAGTAAGGTACTTACTGAGTTCCTCTCTTGGTTCAGCAGTAAGCTACTTACTGAGTTCCTCTCTTGGTTCAGCAGTAATCTACTTACTGAGTTCCTCTCTTGGTCCAGCAGTAAGCTACTTACTGAGTTCCTCTCTTGGTTCAGCAGTAAGCTACTTACTGAGTTCCTCTCTTGGTTCATCAGTAAGCTACTTACTGAGTTCCTCTCTTGGTTCAGTAGTAAGCGACATATTTAATTCCTCTCCTTCTCCAGTCACATTGATACTCACCACTCCTAAACACTGTGGGAACCAGACACACACACACAAATGCTCAGTAGGCTATTCAATCAATTCCAGATAATGACTTTCCTGATACGGCTTCCAGAATTATGTTTGATTTGCACACAGAGGGATTTCACCCTCGATTTAGAAAATGGCAGTCTCGTGACATGACTCAATCAGTGAGTGTTGGCAAACTTGGCTAAGAAGTTATCCAGCGCATACAACCAGATTGACCATTTCAAGTTTCAAGTGTCTACTCCTTCCATTCTGGACTGCTATCCTACTCTTGCCTAGGGTTGCAAAATTCTAGTTACTTCCCCAAATTCCCAGAAAACCTGGTTGGAGGATTCCGGAATTCCTGCTTATACTCTCCTGATTCCGGGACTCTTCCAACCATGATTTCTGGAACACCTGTGAATTTGAGAAATTACTGGAATTTTGCATTCCTATTCTTGCCATGGCATCGTGGTCCCTTCTCTGCCCCTCCAACACCACTTGTAGCAGCATCTGGATCAACCAGACCCAACCCTGTTTAGCTTCAGAGGCCAGCCAGCAGTGGGATGCAGGGTGGTATGGCTGCTGGCTGCTACCAGGGCTGACCTATAGTGTTCATTTACCATATGGTCCGCCCTGTGACTCCCTGTGTCAGGCTGGCGTGTGTATGGCACCAACCCAGCCCTACCGTCAGACCAGACCTGTTCCTGGATTCTTTCCCTAAGATGTGACGGTACAGTGTAAAGGCCAAGGGTGGGCCACCCTGAGATGTGATGGTACAGTGTAAAGGCCAAGGGTGGGCCACCCTGAGATGTGATGGTACAGTGTAAAGGCCAAGGGTGGGCCACCCTGAGATGTGATGGTACAGTGTAAAGGCCAAGGGTGGGCAACCCTGAGATGTGATGGTACAGTGTAAAGGCCAAGGGTGGGCCACCCTGAGATGTGATGGTACAGTGTAAAGGCCAAGGGTGGGCCACCCTGAGATGTGATGGTACAGTGTAAAGGCCAAGGGTGGGCCACCCTGAGATGTGATGGTACAGTGTAAAGGCCAAGGGTGGGCCACCCTGAGATGTGATGGTACAGTGTAAAGGGTGGGCAACCGTGAGATGTGATGGTACAGTGTAAAGGCCAAGGGTGGGCCACCCTGAGATGTGATGGTACAGTGTAAAGGCCAAGGGTGGGCCACCCTGAGATGTGATGGTACAGTGTAAAGGGTGGGCAACCATGAGATGTGATGGTACAGTGTAAAGGCCAAGGGTGGGCCACCCTGAGATGTGATGGTACAGTGTAAAGGGTGGGCAACCGTGAGATGTGATGGTACAGTGTAAAGGCCAAGGGTGGGCCACCCTGAGATGTGATGGTACAGTGTAAAGGCCAAGGGTGGGCCACCCTGAGATGTGATGGTACAGTGTAAAGGGTGGGCAACCATGAGATGTGATGGTACAGTGTAAAGGCCAAGGGTGGGCCACCCTGAGATGCGATGGTACAGTGTAAAGGGTGGGCAACTGTGAGATGTGATGGTACAGTGTAAAGGCCAAGGTTGGGCCACCCTGAGATGTGATGGTACAGTGTAAAGGCCAAGGGTGGGCCACCCTGAGATGTGATGGTACAGTGTAAAGGCCAAGGGTGGGCCACCGTGAGATGTGACGGTACAGTGTAAAGGCCAAGGGTGGGCCACCCTGAGATGTGACGGTACAGTGTAAAGGCCAAGGGTGGGCCACCCTAATGCTCTGTAGACATGTCATGAAAAAGTCTGATTTTGTCATCAAAAGATAAATGCAATAGAGAATCAGGGAAGGTGAGGCATGTGAATGTAATAGAGGGCCTGCTGAGGTAGAGACTTCACCCCCCCCCCCCCCCCCCCCCCCCCCCCAGGTTAACGGTTCACTTCTCCCAGGCCTCGTTCACATTTCACTCCCCTCTCCTTCACTCTCTCTTCTCCCTCTTTCTTGGCAAGCCGCCTCCCCTCCCCTCACACGCAATGCCCTTTGATGTGTCAGAGACTCAGTGTGTGTGTGTGTGTGTGTGTGTGTGTGTGTGTGTGTGTGTGTGTGTGTGTGTGTGTGTGTGTGTGTGTGTGTGTGTGTGTGTGTGACAGACTGTATTGTAGAAAGGGTTTGGGGTGTGAGAGCATCATTGTATTGTTTTTATTGAGGTCTGAGTGTTTTCTGATTGAACACGTAATAAACACAAACAGACCCCACAGAGGCCCCAGGACAGCAACACAATTAGACCCAACCAAATTATGAGAAAACAAAAAGAGAATTAATTGACACATTGGAAAGAATTATCAAAAAAAACAGAGCAAACTAGAATGCTATTTGGCCCTAAACAGAGAGTACACAGTGGCAGAATACCTGACCACTGTGACTGTCCCAAACTGAAGGCGCTAGTAGATTCAGGAATTTTATTGATCGTCAATATTCTCATAGTTTAGGGATTCCTACTGTTCGTGTTGATGTGCCCTTCCCTGTACACGCATTAGATAGTCGCCCGCTAGGGTCAGGCCTAATCAGGGAGGTTACCGCACCACTCTTAATGAGGACGCAGGGGGGTCATGAGGATAGGATTAGTCTCTATCTGATTGATTCTCCTGCGTATCCTGTGGTGTTGGGACTTCCCTGATTAACCACTCATGACCCCACTATTTCCTGGCAACAGAGGGCTCTCAAGGGATGGTCCAGTCAGTGCTCAGGGAGGTGTGTAGGGGTTTCCTTGGGGGCTACTACGGTGGAGAGTCCAAACCAGGTCTCCACAGTGCACATTCCTTCCGAGTATGCCGATTTGGCTCTCGCCTTCAGTAAAAAGAGGGCTACTAAATTACCACCCCATCGTCCGGGGGATTGTGCGATAAATCTCCAGGTAGGCGCTGCACTTCCCCGGAGTCACGTGTACCCTCTGTCACAGGCGGAGAAGGCGGCTATGGAAACATATGTCTCCGAATCTCTGAGACAGGGATACATTCGGCCTTCCACTTCACCTGTTTCCTCAAGTTTATTTTTCGTGAAGAAGGATGGTGGGTTACGCCCGTGCATCGATTACCGTGGGCTTAATCAGATCACTGTCAAGTACAGCTATCCCTTACCTCTGATAGCATGTATGACGGAATCACTGCACGGGGCGCGCTTCTTCACGAAATTGGATCTCAGGAGCGCGTACAATCTGGTGCGTATTCGGGAGGGAGATGAGTGGAAGACTGCGTTCAGCACCACCTCAGGACACTATGAGTACCTCGTCATGCCATACGGGTTGATGAATGCTCCATCAGTCTTCCAAGCCTTTGTCGATGAGATTTTCAGGGATCTGCACTGACAGGGTGTAGTGGTGTATATTGATGACATTCTCATATACTCCGCTACACGGGCCGAGCATGTGTCCCTGGTGCGTAAAGTACTTGGACGACTGTTGAAGCATGACCTGTATGCCAAGGCGGAGAAATGCCTGTTCTTTCAGGAGTCCATCTCCTTCCTAGGGTACCACATGTCCGCGTCTGGGGTGAAGATGGAGAGTGACCGCATTTCGGCCGTGCGTAATTGGCCGACTCCAACCACGGTGAAGGAGGTGCAGCGGTTCTTAGGGTTTGCCAACTACTACCGGAGGTTTATCCGGGGCTTTGGTCAGGTAGCGGCTCTCATTACCTCCTTGCTGAAGGGGGGGCCGGTGCGTCTGCAGTGGTCAGCTGGGGCGGACAGGGCATTCAATCATCTGAAGAACCTGTTTACCTCGGCTCCAGTGCTGGCTCATCCGGATCCCTCCTTGGCTTTCACGGTTGAGTTGGATGCGTTGGAGGCTGGGACAGGTGCTGTACTTTCCCAGCGCTCGGGCACACCACCCAAGCTCCGCCCCCGAGCGTTCTTTTCAAAGAAGCTCAGTCCGGCGGAGCGGGAGCTGTTGGCTGTGGTCCAAGCCCTGAAAGCGTGGAGACATTGGCTTGAGGGGGCTAACCACCCTTTTCTCATTTTGACTGACCACCGCAATCTGGAGTACATCCGGGAGGCGAAGAGATTAAACCCTCGCCAGGCAAGGTGGTCAATGTTTCACCCTGTCATACAGGCCAGGTTCCCAGAATGCTAAGGCAGATGCTCTGTCCCGACTGTATGACACGGAGGGGAGTTCCGTAGAGCCCACCCCCATACTTCCGGCGTCGTGTCTGGTGGCACCGGTGGTGTGGGAGGTGGACGTGGACATCGAGCGGGCGTTGCGTAACGAAACCACTCCTCCCCGGTATCCAGAGGGTCGTGTGTACGTCCCGCTGGAGGTCCGCGATCGTTTGATCTATTGGGCTCACACGTCACCCTCCTCTGGTCATCCTGGTATCGGTCGGATAGTGCATTGTCTTGGTGGGAAGTACTGATGGCCCACCTTAGCTAAGGACGTGAGGGTTTATGTTTCCTCCTGCTCGGTGTGCGCCCAGTGTAAGGCTCCTAGACACCTGCCCAGAGGGAAATTGCAACCCCTACTCATTCCACAACGACCATGGTCCCACCTATCGGTGGATTTCGTGACGGATTTTACCCCCTCACAAGGGAATACCACGATCCCGGTCGTTGTGGATAGGTTTTCTAAGTCCTGCTGCCTCATTCCTCTGCCCGGTCTCCCTACGGCCCTACAGACTGCTGAGGCCCTATTTACACGTCTTCCGGCACTATGGGATACCTGAGGATATAGTGTCTGATCGGGGTTCCCAGTTCACCTCGAGGGTTTGCAGGGCGTTCATGGAACGTCTGGGAGTCTCGGTCAGCCTGACCTCAGGGTTTCACCCCGAATGTAACGGGCAGGTGAAAAGAGTCAACCAGGAGGTGGGTAGGTTTCTGAGGTCGTATTGCCAGGACCGGCGGGGGGAGTGGTCGGTTTTCCTCCCCTGGGCAGAGATGACCCAAAACTCCCTCCGCCACTCCTCCACTAACCTTTCTCCATTTCAGTGTGTACTAGGTTATCAGCCGGTTCTGGCACCATGGCATCAGAGCCAGATCGAGGCACCTGCGGTGGATGAATGGTTTCGGCGCTCGGAGGAACAGGCCATCGGGCGGCAGAAGGCGAGCGCCGACCGCCACCGCAGTGAGGCTCCGGTGTATGCACCGGGGGACCGGGTCTGGCTCTCGACCCGAAACCTGCCCCTTCGCCTGCCCTGCCGGAAGCTGGGTCGGCGGTTTGTGGGGCCATTTAAAGTCCTGAGGAGATTGAACGAGGTATGTTATAAGTTACAGCTTCCTCCTGAGTATCGTATTAACCCCTCGTTCCATGTGTCTCTCCTCAGGCCGGTGGTAGCTGGTCCACTCCAGGAGTCTGAGATACGGGAGGTTCCTTCGCCCCCACTGGACATCGAGGGGGCACCGGCGTACTCGGTCCGTTCCATCTTAGATTCGAGGCGTCGGGTGGGAGGCCTGCAATATCTCGTGGAGTGGGAGGGGTACGGTCCGGAGGAGCGGTGCTGGGTCCCTCCATGTTGAGGGATTTCCACCGTAGTCATCCGACTCGCCCCGCGCCGTGTCCTCCTGGCGGGTACTGTCACGGATTTTGCCGAGGCTGCCCCTCCTCCTTGCTCGGGCAGGCTTCGGCGTTCGTCGTCACCGGAATACTAGCTGCTGCCGATCTATTTTCTATGTTGCACCTGTTGTCTATTGTTACACACCTGTTGCCCTTTATGTGATCACTCCTTCCCTATTTAACCCAGTGGCTCCCAATGTGTTTTGTGCGTGGTTGTTTTTCGTGTCGTTGGTGAGCGGGTTAGTTCCTCCCTGTGTGGAGGTATTCTGTGTTGTATTCTTTACTAATTCAGTAAAGTACGTTTCTTAGAGTTCTGTGTCCTGCGCCTGACTTCGATCCACCGCATTACACTGACACTCGTGACACTATCATTCTCTATTATTCTCTATCAATCTCTCTCATTACCTCCCATTCACTATCAATCTCTCTCATTACCTCCCATTCACTATCAATCTCTCTCATTACCGCCCATTCTCTATCAATCTCTCTCATTACCTCCCATTCTCTATCAATCTCTCTCATTACCTCCCATTCTCTATCAATCTCTCTCATTACCTCCCATTCTCTATCAATCTCTCTCATTACCTCCCATTCTCTATCAATCTCTCTCATTACCTCCCATTCTCTATCAATCTCTCTCATTACCTCCCATTCTCTATCAATCTCTCTCATTACCTCCCATTCTCTATCAATCTCTCTCATTACCTTCCATTCTCTATCAATCTCTCTCGTTACCTCCCATTCTCTATCAATCTCTCTCATTACCTCCCATTCACTATCATTCTCTGTCATTACCTCCCATTTTCTATAATTTCTATCATTCTCTATCTATACAGGTGAGATATCCCTGAATGGAGACAATCAGGGATCTGTTACACACACAGTACATACACACAGTACACACACACACACAGTACACACACACAGTACACACACAGTACACACACACAGTACACACACACACAGTACATACACACAGATGACATGAGAATATGAAGGGAGAAAACAAGCACTCCAAGCTGAAACATTGAATTAGAACAGAGAACAGAGTATGTGTGATATTACTCCTCTGAGTGATACTGCTGTTCAGCCTCGGGTGATCTGATCTAATATTCAACTGTAACCAACACACACACACACACACACACACAGAAACAGACACATGATAGGAATTCCAGAAGGAACGCGTGAGAAAGAGAGGAGAAGAGAAAGAGGGAAAGATATCCACCTCATGACCTGGGTTAGTGGATGTGTGTGTGTGTGGCATTGCTGAGTATAATATGGTTATTGTGGTCAACTAACAGTCAGCTAGAATAAACCTTGTGGTCAACTAACAGTCAGCTAGAATAAACCTTGTGGTCAACTAACAGTCAGCTAGAATAAACCTTGTGGTCAACTAACAGTCAGCTAGAATAAACCTTGTGGTCAACTAACAGTCAGCTAGAATAAACCTTGTGGTCAACTAACAGTCAGCTAGAATAAACCTTGTGGTCAACTAACAGTCAGCTAGAATAAACCTTGTGGTCAACTAACAGTCAGCTAGAATAAACCTTGTGGTCAACTAACAGTCAGCTAGAATAAACCTTGTGGTCAACTAACAGTCAGCTAGAATAAACCTTGTGGTCAACTAACAGTCAGCTAGAATAAACCTTGTGGTCAACTAACAGTCAGCTAGAATAAACCTTGTGGTCAACTAACAGTCAGCTAGAATAAACCTTGTGGTCAACTAACAGTCAGCTAGAATAAACCTTGTGGTCAACTAACAGTCAGCTAGAATAAGCCTTGTGGTCAACTAACAGTCAGCTAGAATAAAGCTTGTGGTCAACTAACGGTCAGCTAGAATAAACCTTGTGGTCAACTAACAGTCAGCTAGAATAAACCTTGTGTTCACATCTCTCTTCTCAGACCCAGGCAGGCAGGATGGAAAAATACACTTTGTTTGAGCAACTTCCCTCTCTGCCTTGTATAGCAGTCTGCCAACACTAACAGTACTGGTGAGTGGTTTACTCAGTGTGTGTGTGTGTGTGTGTGTGTGTGTGTGTGTGTGTGTGTGTGTGTGTGTGCAGTTTCACTTTAATGAGGTCCTGTGACAACAGTACACTGAGAAGGGGTCACACTTTGTAAAGGCAGGCGAAGGGTTACATGCACACACAAACACACACACACAAACACACACACACGGTCAAGAAACGTAATGTTATTTACCAAACACATTTATTTATATTTTATATATATTTAGTATTTACAATATTTACATTACACTGCACTACAGGGTAGGTATACACACAATGCGCAAAGAGACAATTGACAAAAGCGTGAACATATAAATATATATGTATAATACCACATGTAACACATTTATGTTCAGACAGTTGGATTCTCTGTCAAGTGGTGACGATGATCTCTTCTTAAGGAGTATTTCATAGACTAAGATTTAAACTGAGATCTCAGATGACACTCTGTTCTTCCATGCACATGCTGTAGGTATAACCACATTGGGCTCTGGTAGGGGCATTATAGGGAATAGGCTGTGAATTCAGATTGGTCCTCATTGGGTTGGAAAATTCCAGTAACTTTCCCAAAATTCCCAGTTTTTCCAGAAATCCTGATGCAAGTGTCCAAAATGGCAGCTTTTTCACTATAAAGGGAAGTATTCCTCCTCTGCAATAGGGAGTCCTGGTGCAGACCACCAGGCTACCAGTCAGTCATTCCATCAGGGATTGTATTACTACCAGGCTACCAATCAGTCATTACATCAGAGATGTGGATCTTCTGTGGATCTCTGCGTCTGAGTAATGTAGCTGAACAAAAGATCAGGATGTCTGTCTGTCTGTCTGTCAAGAAACGTTGTAATGAATCCAATTATCAACCAAAATATCACTGTATGTCTTTATGTGTGTGTGTGTCTGTCTGTCTTTCTTTCTGTCTGTAGCCGCTGTTTACAACCACAGCTCAGAGACCACCATCCAAACTCCAACCAAACTCCAACCATAGTCCAACCAAACTCCAACCATAGTCCAACCATAGTCCAACCAAATGTTTTTGTTGTAACCTGTGAAGGCATGTCGATGAACACAAAAGCACTCCCACAGAGAGGCATGATATAATTCAAGTGTCGTACAATAGCGTCCACGTGTCGTCATGGTTTTTGGCAGCAGAACTCAGAGATTGTCAGAATGTAGAGTTGAGTAAAGTAGAGTAGAGTAGAGTAAAGTATGTGTGAGCTTCTATGGACGTCTTAACATAACCAATGTTCCCCATGACACACTTAGATAGCACTAGCAGTCTCAGTTCATCTTCCAAGGCACTTCTCTCTTTCATGGGCTCTGCTGAAATCTAGAGAGAGAGAGAGAGAGAGAGAGAGAGAGAGAGAGAGAGAGAGAGAGAGAGAGAGAGAGAGAGAGAGAGAGAGAGAGAGAGAGAGAGAGAGAGAGAGAGAGAGAGAGAGAGAGAGAGAGAGAGAGAGAGAGAGAGAGAGAGAGAGAGAGAGAGAGAGAGAGAGAGAGAGAGGGGGGGGAGAAATATATATTTACATTTATTGAACTTTGTACTTGGCTGCATGTGGAATTCCTTCCTGGGGGAGGGGGGGGGGGGGGGGGGGGTGAGATAGATAGAGAGAACCTGACACCCTCAGCACACAGGGGGACAAACACCTACCTGGAGGTGACAGCATTCCATCCCCCACAACTACGACAACATAACCAACAAAAACGGGTCACAACTCCTGCAGCTCTGTCGCACGCTGGGTATGTACATAGTCAACGGTAGGCTTCGAGGGGACTCCTATGGTAGGTACAGCTATAGCTCATCTCTTGGCAGTAGTACTGTAGACTACTTTATCACTGACCTCAACCCAGAGTCTCTCAGAGCGTTCACAGTCAGCCCACTGACACCCCTATCAGACCACAGCAAAATCACAGTCTACTTGAACAGAGCAATACTCAATCATGAGGCATCAAAGCCAAAGGAACTGAATAATATTAAGAAATGCTATAGATGGAAGGAAAGTAGTGTCGAAACCTACCAAAAAACAATTAGGCAACAACAAATTCAATCCCATTTAGATAACTTCGTGGACAAAACGTTCCACTGTAATAGTGAAGGTGTAAACTTGGCAGTAGAAAATCTCAACTGTATATTTGACCTCTCAGCTTCCCTATCAAATATAAAAATCTCTAACAGAAAACCGAAGAAAAGTAACAACAGTGACAAATGGTTTGATGAAGAATACAAAAACCTAAGAAAGAAATTGAGAAACCTATCCAACCAAAAACATAGAGACCCAGAAAACCTGAGCCTACGCCTTCACTATGGTGAATCACTAAAACAATACAGAAATACACTACGAAAAATGAAGGAACAGCATGTCAGAAATCAGCTCAATTTAATTGAAGAATCTATAGACTCTAACCACTTCTGGGAAAATTGGAAAACACTAAACAAACAACAACACGATGAGCTATCTATCCAATACGGAGATGTATGGGCAAACCACTTCTCCAATCTTTTTGGCCCTATAACAAAGAACGAACAGAAAAAATATATACATGATCAAATTCAAATCTTAGAATCAACTATTAAAGACTACCAGAACCCACTGGATTCTCCAATTACATTGAATGAACTACTGGACAAAATACAAACCCTCCAACCCAAAAAGGCCTGTGGTGTTGATGGTATCCTCAATGAAATGATAAAATATACAGACCACAAATTCCAACTGGCAATACTTAAACTCTTTAACATCATCCTTAGCTCTGGCATCTTCCCCAATATTTGGAACCAAGGACTGATCACCCCAATCCACAAAAATGTAGACAAATTTGACCCCAATAACTACCGTGGGATATGCAACAACAGCAACCTTGGGAAAATCCTCTGCATTATCATTAACAGCAGACTAGTTCCATTCCTCAGTGAAAACATGTACTGAGCAAATGTCAAATTGGCTTTTTACCAAATTACCGTACGACAGACCACGTATTCACCCTGCACACCATAATTGACAAACAAACAAACCAAAACAAAGGCAAAGTCTTCTCATGCTTTGTTGATTTCAAAAAAGCTTTTAACTCAATTTGGCATGAGAGTCTGCTATACAAATTGATGGAAAGTGGTGTTGGGGGAAAAACATACAACATTATTAAATCCATGTACACAAACAACAAGTGTGCGGTTAAAATTGGCAAAAAACACACACATTTCCTTCCACAGGGCCGTGGGGTGAGACAGGAATGCAGTTTAAGCCCCACCCTCTTCAACATATACAGTGAGGGAAAAAAGTATTTGATCCCCTGCTGATTTTGTACGTTTGCCCACTGACAAAGACATGATCAGTCTATAACTTTAATGGTAGGTTTATTTGAACAGTGAGAGACAGAATAACAACAACAAAAAATCAACAAAAAATCCAGACAAAAAACGCATGTCAAAAATGTTATAAATTGATTTGCATTTTAATGAGGGAAATAAGTATTTGACCCCTCTGCAAAACCCTTGTTGGCAATCACAGAGGTCAGACGTTTCTTGTAGTTGGCCACCAGGTTTGCACACATCTCAGGAGGGATTTTGTTCCACTCCTCTTTGCAGATCTTCTCCAAGTCATTAAGGTTTTGAGGCTGACGTTTGGCAGCTCGAACCTTCAGCTCCCTCCACAGATTTTCTATGGGATTAAGGTCTGGAGACTGGCCAGGACCTTAATGTGCTTCTTCTTGAGCCACTCCTTTGTTGCCTTGGCCGTGTGTTTTGGGTCATTGTCATGCTGGAATACCCATCCACGACCCATTTTCAATGCCCTGGCTGAGGGAAGGAGGTTCTCACCCAAGATTTGACGGTACATGGCCTCGTCCATTGTCCCTTTGATACAGTGAAGTTGTCCTGTCCCCTTAGCAGAAAAACACCCCCAAAGCATAATGTTTCCACCTCCATGTTTGACGGTGGGGACGGTGTTCTTGGGGTCATAGGCAGCATTCCTCCTCCAAACATGGCGAGTTGAGTTGATGCCAAAGAGCTCGATTTTGGTCTCATCTGACCACAACACTTTCATCCAGTTCTCCTCTGAATCATTCAGATGTTCATTGGCAAACTTCAGATGGCCCTGTATATGTGCTTTCTTGAGCAGGGGGACCTTGCAGGCGCTGCAGGATTTCAGTCCTTCACGGCGTAGTGTGTTACCAATTGTTTTCTTGGTGACTATGGTCCCAGCTGCCTTGAGATCATTGACAAGATCATCCCTTGTAGTTCTGGGCTGATTCCTCACCGTTCTCATGATCATTGCAACTCCACGAGGTGAGATCTTGCATGGAGCCCCAGGCCGAGGGAGATTGACAGTTTTTTGTGTTTCTTCCATTTGCGAATAATCGCACCAACTGTTGTGACCTTCTCACCAAGCTGCTTGGCGGTGGTCTTGTAGCCCATTCCAGCCTTGTGTAGGTCTACAATCTTGTCCCTGACATCCTTGCAGAGCTCTTTGGTCTTGGCCATGGTGGAGAGTTTGGAATCTGATTGATTGATTGCTTCTGTGGACAGGCGTCTTTTATACAGTTAACAAGCTGAGATTAGGAGCACTTCCTTTAAGAGTGTGCTCCTAATCTCAGCTCGTTACCTGTATAAAAGACACCTGGGACCCAGAAATCTTTCTGATTGAGAGGGGGTCAAATACTTATTTGCCTCATTAAATGAATTGGCGAGGGCACTAGAACAGTCTGCAGCACCCGGCCTCACCCTACTAGAATCTGAAGTCAAATGTCTACTGTTTGCTGATGATCTGGTCCTTCTGTCACCAACCAAGGAGGGCCTACAGCAGCACCTAGATATTCTGAACAGATTCTGTCAGACCTGGGCCCTGACAGTAAATCTCAGTAAGACAAAAATAATGGTGTTCCAAAAAAGTTCCAGTTGCCAGGACCACAAATACAAATTCCATCTAGACACCGTTGCCCTAGAGCACACAAAAAACCATACATACCTCGCCTAAACATCAGCGCCACAGGTATCTTCCACAAAGCTGTGAACGATCTGAGAGACAAGGCAAGAAGGGCCTTCTATGCCATCAAAGGGAACATAAAAGTCGACATACCAATTAGGATCTGGCTAAAAATACTTGAATCAGTTATAGAACCCATTGCCCTTTATGGTTGTGAGGTCTGGGGTCCGCTCACCAACCAATATTTCACAAAATGGGACAAACACCAAATTGAGATTCTGTGTACAACGAAAAACACCAAATAATGCATGCAGAGCAGAATTAGGCTGATACCCGCTAATTATCAAAATCCAGAAAAGAGCCGCTAAATTCTATAACCACTTAAAAGGAAGCGATTCCAAAACCTTCCATAACAAAGCCATCACCAACAGAGAGATTAACTTGGAGAATAGTCCCCTAAGCAAGCTGGTCCTGGGGCTCTGTTCACAAACACAAACAGACCCCACAGAGCCCCAGGACAACAACACAATTAGATCCAACCAAATCATGAAAACAAAAAGAGAATTACTTGACACATTGGAAAGAATTTACCAAAAAACTGAGCAACCTAGAATGCTATTTGGCCCTAAACAGAGAGTACACAGTGGCAGAATACCTGAACACTGTGACTGACCCAAACTTAAGGAAAGCTTTGACTATGTACAGACTCAGTGAGCATAGCCTTTGCTCTTGAGAAAGGCCGCCGTAGGCAGACCTGGCTCTCAAGAGAAGACAGGCTATGTGCACACTGCCCACAAAATGAGGTGGAAACTGAGCTGCACTTCCTAACCTCCTGCCAAATGCACAGTGCCTTGCAAAAGTATTCATCCCCCTTGGCGTTTTTCCTATTTTGTTGCATTACAACCTGTAATTTAAATTGATTTTTATTTTGAGGTCATGTAATGGACATGCACAATATAGTCCAAATCGGTGAAGTGAAATGAAAACAATAACTTGTTTCAAAAAATTCAAAAAAATAAATTACTGAAAAGTGGTGTGTGCATGTACAGTGGGGAAAAAAAAGTATTTAGTCAGCCACCAATTGTGCAAGTTCTCCCACTTAAAAAGATGAGAG
The DNA here is from genome assembly GCF_964263955.1 of Coregonus lavaretus. NCBI lineage: Eukaryota > Metazoa > Chordata > Actinopteri > Salmoniformes > Salmonidae > Coregonus > Coregonus lavaretus. Next base: position 12,890 of record NW_028158957.1, on the reverse strand, counting down.
AGGCCTGTAATTTTCATCATAGGTACACGTCAACTATGACAGAGAAATTGAGAATTTTTTTCTCCAGAAAATCACATTGTAGGATTTTTAATGAATGTATTTTCAAATTATGGTGGAAAATAAGTATTTGGTCACCTACAAACAAGCAAGATTTCTGGCTCTCAAAGACCTGTAACTTCTTCTTTAAGAGGCTCCTCTGTCCTCCACTCGTTACCTGTATTAATGGCACCTGTTTGAACTTGTTATCAGTATAAAAGACACCTGTCCACAACCTCAAACAGTCACACTCCAAACTCCACTATGGCCAAGACCAAAGAGCTGTCAAAGGACACCAGAAACAAAATTGTAGACCTGCACCAGGCTGGGAAGACTGAATCTGCAATAGGTAAGCAGCTTGGTTTGAAGAAATCAACTGTGGGAGCAATTATTAGGAAATGGAAGACATACAAGACCACTGATAATCTCCCTCGATCTGGGGCTCCACGCAAGATCTCACCCCGTGGGGTCAAAATGATCACAAGAACGGTGAGCAAAAATCCCAGAACCACACGGGGGGACCTAGTGAATGACCTGCAGAGAGCTGGGACCAAAGTAGCAAAGCCTACCATCAGTAACACACTACGCCGCCAGGGACTCAAATCCTGCAGTGCCAGACTTTCCCCCTGCTTAAGCCAGTACATGTCCAGGCCCGTCTGAAGTTTGCTAGAGTGCATTTGGATGATCCAGAAGAGGATTGGGAGAATGTCATATGGTCAGGTGAAACCAAAATAGAACTTTTTGGTCAAAACTCAACTTGTCGTGTTTGGAGGACAAAGAATGCTGAGTTGCATCCAAAGAACACCATACCTACTGTGAAGCATGGGGGTGGAAACATCATGCTTTGGGGCTGTTTTTCTGCAAAGGGACCAGGACGACTGATCCGTGTAAAGGAAAGAATGAATGGGGCCATGTATCGTGAGATTTTGAGTGAAAACCTCCTTCCATCAGCAAGGGCATTGAAGATGAAACGTGGCTGGGTCTTTCAGCATGACAATGATCCCAAACACACCGCCAGGGCAACGAAGGAGTGGCTTCGTAAGAAGCATTTCAAGGTCCTGGAGTGGACTAGCCAGTCTCCAGATCTCAACCCCATAGAAAATCTTTGGATGGAGTTGAAAGTCCGTGTTGCCAAGCAACAGCCCCAAAACATCACTGCTCTAGAGGAGATCTGCATGGAGGAATGGGCCAAAATACCAGCAACAGTGTGTGAAAACCTTGTGAAGACTTACAGAAAACGTTTGACCTGTGTCATTGCCAACAAAGGGTATATAACAAACTATTGAGAAACTTTTGTTATTGACCAAATACTTATTTTCCACCATAATTTGCAAATAAAGAAATTACAAATCCTACAATGTGATTTTCTGGATTTTTTTTTCTCCTCATTTTGTCTGTCATAGTTGACGTGTACCTATGATGAAAATTACAGGCCTCTCTCATCTTTTTAAGTGGGAGAACTTGCACAATTGGTGGCTGACTAAATACTTTTTTCCCCCACTGTATTCACCCCCTTTTTTCAGAGGGTAGATCAGTTTTAATATTGCAGATAGATTGTAACTTCCATAAATGTAATTGTCTGAATCACTTCCAATCCCCCATATGTTTTTTTTCTCTCGCATATATATACATATACACATACATTATATATATACAGTGGGGGAAAAAAGTATTTAGTCAGCCACCAATTGTGCAAGTTCTCCCACTTAAAAAGATGAGAGAGGCCTGTAATTTTCATCATAGGTACACGTCAACTATGACAGACAAAATGAGAAAAAAAAATCCAGAAAATCACATTGTAGGACTTTTAATGAATTTATTTGCAAATTATGGTGGAAAATAAGTATTTGGTCAATAACAAAAGTTTCTCAATACTTTGTTATATACCCTTTGTTGGCAATGACACAGGTCAAACGTTTTCTGTAAATCTTCACAAGGTTTTCACACACTGTTGCTGGTATTTTGGCCCATTCCTCCATGCAGATCTCCTCTAGAGCAGTGATGTTTTGGGGCTGTCGCTGGGCAACACAGACTTTCAACTCCCTCCAAAGATTTTCTATGGGGTTGAGATCTGGAGACTGGCTAGGCCACTCCAGGACCTTGAAATGCTTCTTACGAAGCCACTCCTTCGTTGCCCGGGCGGTGTGTTTGGGATCATTGTCATGCTGAAAGACCCAGCCACGTTTCATCTTCAATGCCCTTGCTGATGGAAGGAGGTTTTCACTCAAAATCTCACGATACATGGCCCCATTCATTCTTTCCTTTACACGGATCAGTCGTCCTGGTCCCTTTGCAGAAAAACAGCCCCAAAGCATGATGTTTCCACCCCCATGCTTCACAGTAGGTATGGTGTTCTTTGGATGCAACTCAGCATTCTTTGTCCTCCAAACACGACGAGTTGAGTTTTTACCAGAAAGTTCTATTTTGGTTTCATCTGACCATATGACATTCTCCCAATCCTCTTCTGGATCATCCAAATGCACTCTAGCAAACTTCAGACGGGCCTGGACATGTACTGGCTTAAGCAGGGGGACACGTCTGGCACTGCAGGATTTGAGTCCCTGGCGGCGTAGTGTGTTACTGATGGTAGGCTTTGTTACTTTGGTCCCAGCTCTCTTTAGGTCATTCACTAGGTCCCCCCGTGTGGTTCTGGGATTTTTGCTCACCGTTCTTGTGACCATTTTGACCCCACGGGGTGAGATCTTGCGTGGAGCCCCAGATCGAGGGAGATTATCAGTGGTCTTGTATGTCTTCCATTTCCTAATAATTGCTCCCACATTTGATTTCTTCAAACCAAGCTGCTTACCTATTGCAGATTCAGTCTTCCCAGCCTGGTGCAGGTCTACAATTTTGTTTCTGGTGTCCTTTGACAGCTCTTTGGTCTTGGCCATAGTGGAGTTTGGAGTGTGACTGTTTGAGGTTGTGGACAGGTGTCTTTTATACTGATAACAAGTTCAAACAGGTGCCATTAATGCAGGTAATGAGTGTAGGACAGAGGAGCCTCTTAAATAAGAAGTTACAGGTCTGTGAGAGCCAGAAATCTTGCTTGTTTGTAGGTGACCAAATACTTATTTTCCACCATAATTTGCAAATAAATTCATTAAAAATCCTACAATGTGATTTTCTGGATTGTTTTCTCTCAATTTGTCTGTCATAGTTGACGTGTACCTATGATGAAAATTACAGGCCTCTCTCATCTTTTTAAGTGGGAGAACTTGCACAATTGGTGGCTGACTAAATACTTTTGTCCCCCACTGTATATATATATATATATATATATATATATATACACACACACACATAAATACATATACTGTACATACATATACATATACAGCTGCGGAAAAAATTAAGAGACCACTGCGAAATTATCAGTTTCTCTTGTTTTACTATTTATAGGTATGTGTTTCGGTAAAAATAACATTTTTGTTTTATTCTATAAACTACTGACAACATTTCTCCCAAATTCCAAATATAAATATTGTCATTTAGAGCATTTATTTGCAGAAAATGACAACTGGTCAAAATAACAAAAAAGATGCAGTGTTGTCAGACCTCAAATAATGCAAAGAAAATAAGTTCATGTTCATTTTTAAACAACACAATACTAATGTTTTAACTAAGGAAGAGTTCAGAAATCAATATTTGGTGGAATAACCCTGATTTTCAATTACAGATTTCATGTGTCTTGGCATGCTCTCCACCAGTCTTTCACATTGATGTTGGGTGACTTTATGCCACTCCTGGCGCAAAAATTCAAGCAGCTCGGCTTTGTTTGATGGCTTGTGACCATCCATCTTCCTCTTGATCACTTTCCAGAAGTTTTCAATGGGGTTCAGGTCTGGAGATTGGGCTGGCCATGACAGGGTCTTGATCTGGTGGTCCTCCATCCACACCTTGATTGACCTGGCTGTGTGGCATGGCGCATTGTCCTGCTGGAAAAAACAATCCTCAGAGTTGGGGAACAATGTCAGAGCAAAAGGAAGCAAGTTTTCTTCCAGGACAACCTTGTACGTGGCTTGATTCATGCGTCCTTCACAAAGACAAATCTTCCCGATTCCAGCCTTGCTGAAGCACCCCCAGATAATTTCACAGTGGGTGCGAGACATTGTGGCTTGTAGGCCTCTCCAGGTCTCCGTCTAACCATTAGACGACCAGGGGTTGGGCAAAGCTGAAAATTGGACTCATCAGAGAAGATGACCTTACTAAAGTCCTCTACGGTCCAATCCTTATGGTCTTTTGCAAACCTCAGCCTGGCTCTTCTTTGCTTCTCATTGATGAAGGGCTTTTTTCTAGCTTTGCATGACTTCAGCCCTGCCCCTAGAAGCCTGTTTCGAACCGTCCTCGCCGTGCACTTCACCCCAGCTGCCGTTTGCCATTCTTTTTGTAGATCACTTGATGTCATCCTACGGTTGTTGAGTGACATTCGAATTAGTTGGCAGTCATCCCAGTCAGTAGAGAGTTATTTTTTCCCCAATGTCTCCTGCTTGACCTTGTTCTTATAAACCGCCGTCTTTGACATTTTAAGGATGGAAGCAACCTGACGCTCAATGTATCCCTCTGCCAGTAAAGCCAGAATTGAACCCTTATTTTCCTCACTCAAAACTTTCCTTTTCAACTCTTTTGGCATGGTCAATAGTTATTTTTATATTAAAATTAGTTTTGAGGTACTATTAGAAATGTTTTTGCCATCCAGCTGGTCCTATTGCAAGAGGATAGTGATGACCACAGCAGTGGTTTTTATACTTTTCCTCATTAAATAAGATTTGGTTCAGGTGATCACCTAATCAGTACCTAATTCAGTAGAATGAATGGAATGGCCATCACACAGGGAATTTTTACTAGGATTAAATGTCAGGAATTGTGAAAAACTGAGTTTAAATGTATTTGGCTAAGGTGTATGTAAACTTCCGACTTCAACGCTATATACATCCTTTAAATATATATATATATTTCCCTTTATTACTTTCCAACCCCACCACCCCTTCCCTAATTGGAGTAAACTCGTGAACAACAATGCTTAGGCCTCTACTTCCAGCTTATACATTTTATGGACACAGTCAATTCTACAATAATTATATTTTGTTTGTTTTTACTCCTGAATTTCCTCTACCCTCAACCTTCTCCGTTCATTTTCATGATGTCCATCCGGTTTGCTTCTATATGCCATATCTTTCTGACTGTGCTCTTTCACTAAAGCTCTCAACATATAACCTATATAGTTATTATGGACACAGTATGCTTACGTTATTAGTTATCTTGTTATTATTTGTTGTTAGTTGTTATTAGTCCTTCAACTCCATTCAACACCTCCCATCTATCTCTTAACACCATCCATATTGGATTTCTATTTGCCATATATTTTTCAACTGTACTGTGATGTTTTACAAAAGTTCTGAACCCTTCTATTCTCATTGTTTCTACAGATTGTATATTGAAAATAAACATGTTTGCTAAAAGTATTATTATATTATTGATCGATTGACTATGACTTTTCAGATCACCTGCAGGGTTAGCTCCAGGTAAATATTGCAAACCTTTAGCCATTCCTGGACCTGTGTCCAAAAACAAGCTACAAATGGACAGAACCAAAACAAATGATCTAATGATTCTGTCTCTTCGCAGTAGTATCTGCAGAGCTGGGAAGATTGTATCCCCCATATAAATAACATTCTATTGGTAGCAAAAATTCTAAGTTTTGAATCCGGCGTCGGAAGAGACAGAGGGAAGGAGGGCGAGAGAAAGGGGGAAGAGACAGAGGGAAGGAGGGAGAGAGAAAGGGGAAGAGACAGAGGGAAGGAGGGAGAGAGAAAGGGGGAAGAGACAGAGGGAAGGAGAGAGAGAGAAAGGGGAAGAGACAGAGGGAAGGAGAGAGAGAGAAAGGGGAAGAGACAGAGGGAAGGAGGGAGAGAGAAAGGGGGAAGAGACAGAGGGAAGGAGGGAGAGAGAGGGGAAGAGACAGAGGGAAGGAGGGAGAGAGAGGGGAAGAGACAGAGGGAAGGAGGGAGGGAGAGGGGAAGAGACAGAGGGAAGGAGGGAGGGAGAGGGGAAGAGACAGAGGGAAGGAGGGAGGGAGAGGGGAAGAGACAGAGGAAAGGAGAGAGAGAGAAAGGGGAAGAGACAGAGGGAAGGAGTGAGAGAGAAAGGGGGAAGAGACAGAGGGAAGGAGGGAGAGAGAAAGGGGGAAGAGACAGAGGGAAGGAGGGAGAGAGAAAGGGGGAAGAGACAGAGGGAAGGAGGGAGAGAGAAAGGGGAAGAGACAGAGGGAAGGAGGGAGAGAGAAAGGGGGAAGAGACAGAGGGAAGGAGAGAGAGAGAAAGGGGAAGAGACAGAGGGAAGGAGGGAGAGAGAAAGGGGGAAGAGACAGAGGGAAGGAGAGAGAGAAAGGGGAAGAGACAGAGGGAAGGAGGGAGAGAGAAAGGGGAAGAGACAGAGGGAAGGAGGGGGAGAGAAAGGGGGAAGAGACAGAGGGAAGGAGAGAGAGAGAAAGGGGAAGAGACAGAGGGAAGGAGGGAGAGAGAAAGGGGGAAGAGACAGAGGGAAGGAGGGAGAGGGGAAGGGGAAGAGACAGAGGGAAGGAGGGAGAGAGAAAGGGGGAAGAGACAGAGGGAAGGAGAGAGAGAGAAAGGGGAAGAGACAGAGGGAAGGAGGGAGAGAGAAAGGGGGAAGAGACAGAGGGAAGGAGGGAGAGGGGAAGGGGAAGAGACAGAGGGAAGGAGGGAGAGAGAAAGGGGGAAGAGACAGAGGGAAGGAGGGAGAGAGAAAGGGGAAGAGACAGAGGGAAGGAGGGAGAGAGAAAGGGGGAAGAGACAGAGGGAAGGAGGGAGAGAGAGGCGAAGAAACAAAGGGAAGGTGAGATAATCTTCCATAGTCTTACCAGGGTATTCTACCTCTCTGTACACCTCTGACTGCCTGCTAGTCTGGTGAGAAGACGGGCACACCTCTTATAGTCTGAAACACAACACATACCACAGGTCAGTCTACAAACAACAATGTTTTAAAACTCACAAAATATTAAAATAAGTCATTATTGCTGGAATGCATCGTTGTTATAATTTAGATTAAAGACATATACACTGAGTGTACAAAACACTGCTCTTTCCATGAAATAGACTGACCAGGTGAATCCAGGTGAAAGCTATGATCCCTTATTGATGTCACTTCTTAAATCCACTTCAATCAGTGTAGATGAAGGGGAGGAGACAGGTTAAAGAAGTATTTTTAAGCCTTGAGACATTTCAGACATGGATTGTGTATGTGTGCCATTCAGAGGGTGAATGGGCAAGACAAAATATTGAAGTGCCTTTGAACAGGGTTTGGTAGTAGGTGCCAGGTGCACCGGTTTGTGTCAAGAACTGCAACGCTGCTGGGTTTTTCACAATCAACAGTGAGCCAGCATCCCTGTGGAACGCATTCGACACCTTGTAGAGTCCATGCCCCGGCGAACTGAGGCTGTTCTGAGGACTCAATCTCAGGAAGGTGTTCCTAATGTTTGGTATACTCAGTGTATGTATATATATATAGTTGACATGTGGCAAAAGAGACATGATATCTGTTTACTCAATGGGCAGGCACAAGACATGTCAGAAGATGATATCAGCTTAGGGTTGTAAAATTCTGGTAACTTTACCAAAATTCCCAAGTTTTCCAGATATCCTGGTTGGAGGATCTTGGATTTCCTGCTTATGTCCTCCGATTTCTGGAATTTTACAGCAAGGATTTCAGGAAAACATGAGAATTTGGGGAAAGTTATTTTGCAACCAGGATTTCAGGAAAACATGGGAATTTGGGGAAAGTTATTTTGCAAGCCTATATCAGAAGTATACAGTGGTGTGAAAAAGTGTTTGCCCCCTTCCTGATTTCTTATTTGTTTGCATGTTTGTCACACTTAAATGTTTCAGATCATCAAACAAATGTAAATATTAGTAAAAAATAAACAACAAATAACCACAAAATGCAGTTTTGAAATGAAGGTTGTTATTATTAAGGGAAAACAAAATCCAAACCCACATGGCCCTGTGTGAAAAAGTGATTGCCCCCTACAACCTAATAACTGGTTGGGCCACCCTTAGTAGCAACAACTGCAATCAAGCGTTTGCGATAACTTGCAATGAGTCTTTTACAGCGCTGTGGAGGAATTTTGCAGAATTGTTGTAATTCAGCCACATTGGAGGGTTTTCGAGCATGAACTGCCTTTTTAAGGTCATGCCACAGCATCTCAATAGGATTCAGGTCAGGACTTTGACTAGGCCACTCCAAAGTCTTCATTTTGTTTTTCTTCAGCCATTCAGAGGTGGACTTGCTGGTGTGTTTTGGATCATTGTCCTGCTGCAGAACCCAAGTTCGCTTCAGCTTGAGGTCACGAACAGATGGCCGGACAGCAGCAAAACAGGCCCAGACCATCAGACTACCACCACCATATTTTACTGTTGGTATGATGTTCTTTTTCTGAAATGCGGTGTTACTTTTACGCCAGATGTAATGGGACACACACCTTCCAAAAAGTTCAACTTTTGTCTCGTCAGTCCACAGAGTATTTTCCCAAAGGTCTTGGGGATCATCAAGATGTTGTCACGCCCTGACTCATGGGACTCTTGTATGTTGAGTCAGGGTGTGGATATCTATGTTAGTATTTCTAGGTTTACTTTCTAGGTGGTGTATTTCTATGTTTGGCCGGGTGTGATTCCCAATCAGAGACAGCTGTCGCTCGTTGTCTCTGATTGGGGATCATACTTAGGCAGCCTGTTTGCTATCATTAGTTGTGGGATCTTGTTCCATGTAGAGGCTTGTATTGTGTTTAGCCTGAGGACTTCACATTACGTTGTTTTTGTTCATGTGTTTATCTTTATAATAAACATGTATGCATTTCACGCTGCGCCTTGGTCTGACCCGTCCTTCAACGAACGTGACAGATGTTTTCTGGCAAAAATGAGACAAGCCTTAATGTTATTTATGCTCAGCAGTGGTTTCATTCTTGGAACTCTGCCACGGAGGCCATTTTTGCCCAGTCTCTTTCTTATGGTGGAGTCATGAACACTGACCTTAACTGAGGCAAGTGAGGCCTGCAGCTCTTTGGATGTTGTTGTGGGGTCTTTTATGACCTCTTGGATGAGTCGTCGCTGCACTCTTGGGGTAGTTTTGGTCGGCCTGGCCACTCCTGGGAAGGTTCACCACTGTTCCATGTTTTCACCATTTGTGGATAATGGCTCTCACTGTGGTTCGCTGGAGTCCCAAAGCTTTAGAAATGGCTTTATAACCTTTTCCAGACTGATGGATCTCAATTATTTTCTTTCTCATTTGTTCCTGAATTTCTTTGGATCTCAGCATGATGTCTAGCTTTTGAGGATCTTTTGGTCTACTTCACTTTGTCAGGCAGGTCCTATTTAAGTGATTCCTTGATTGAGAACAGGTGTGGCAGTAACCAGGCCTGGGTGTGGCTAGAGGAATTGAACTCAGGAGTGATAAACCACAGTTGTGTTATGTTATAACAGGGGGGGGGGCAAACACTTTTTCACACAGGGCCATGTAGGTTTGGATTTTGTTTTCCCTTAATAATAACAACCTTAATTTCAAAACTGCATTTTGTGTTTACTTGTGTTATCTTTGACTAATATTTACATTTGTTTGATGATCTGAAACATTTAAGTGTGACAAATATGCAAACAAATAAAAAATCAGGAAGGGGGCAAACACTTTTTCACACCACTGTATGAGGCAATACGCTTGGCTGTAGATAAATATCTGGCTTCCCCTTCCTATCCTCTGTCTCTGTGTGTGTGTTTGTGTGTGTGTGTGTGTGTGTGTGTGTGTGTGTGTGTGTGTGTGTGTGTATGTATACAGTACCAGTCAAAAATGTGGACACACCTACTCAATCCAGGGTTTTTCTTTATTTTTACTATTTTCTACATTGTAGAATAATAGTGAAGACATCAAAACTATGAAATAACACATATGGAATCATGTAGTAACCAAAAAAGTGTTAAACAAATCAAAATATATTTTAGATTTTAAATTATTTCCTTGTAGCCACCATTTGCCTTGATGACAGCTTTGCACACTCTTGGCATTCTCTCAACCAGCTTCACCTGGAATGCTTTTCCAACAGTCTTGAAGGAGTTCCCACATATGCTGAGCACTTGTTGGCTGCTTTTCCTTCACTCTGCCGTCTGACTCATCCCAAATCATCTCAGCCTGGAGGTGTGTTTTGGGTCATTGTCCTGTTGAAAAACAAATGATAGTCCCACTAAGCGCAAACCAGATGGGATGGCGTATTGCTGCAGAATGCTGTGGTAGCCATGCTGGTTAAGTGTGCCTTGAGTTCGAAATAAATCACTGACAGTGTCACCAGCAAAGCACCCCCACACCATCACACCTCCTCCTCCATGCTTCACGGTGGGAACCACACATGCGGAGATCATCCGATCACCTACTCTGCGTCTCAGAAAGACACGGCAGTTGGAACCAAAAATCTCAAATTTGGACTCTTCAGACCAAAGGACAGATTTCCACCGGTCTAATGTCCATTGCTCGTGTTTCTTGGCTCAAGCAAGTCACTTCTTCTTATTGGTGTCCTTTAGTAGTGGTTTCTTTGCAGCAATTCGACCATGAAGGCCTGATTCACGCAGTCTCCTCTGAACAGTTGATGTTGAGATGTGTCTGTTACTTGAACTCTGTGAAGCATTTGGGCTCCAATTTCTGAGGCTGGTAACTCTAATGAACTTATCCTCTGCAGCAGAGGTAACTCTGGGTCTTCCTTTCCTGTGCCGGTCCTCATGAGAGCCAGTTTCATCATAGCGCTCGATGGTTTTTGCGACTGCACTTGAAGAAACTTTCAAAGTTCTTGAACATTTCCGGATTGACTGACCTTCATGTCTTAAAGTAATGATGGACTGTCGTTTCTCTATGCTTATTTGAGCTGTTCTTGCCATAATATGGACTTGGTCTTTTACAAAATAGGGCTATCTTCTGTATACCACCCCTACCTTATCACAACACAAATGATTGGCTCAAACGCATTAAGAAGGAAAGAATTTCCACACATTAACTTTTAACAAGGCACACCTGTTAATAGAAATGCATTCCAGGTGACTACCTCATGAAGCTGGTTGAGAAAATACCAAGAGTGTGCAAAGCTGTCATCAAGGAAAATGGGTGGCTACTTTGAAGAATCTTACTACATGATTCCATATGTGTTATTTCATAATTTTGATGTCTTCACTATTATTCTACAATGTAGAAAATAGTAAAAATAAAGAAAAACCCTGGAATGAGTAGGTGTGTCCAAACCTTTGACTGGTAGCTGTCATACTCACAGGCAGGTATGGTACAGTCTCTGGTGTTGTGGTATAGTCTATAGTAATACTCACAGGCAGGTATGGTGCAGTCTCTGGTGTTGTGGTATAGTCTATAGAAGTGTTTCCTACACTTTGGGTTAAAGTATAGAGGGCCTGGAACACACAAAGACACACACTGAAGTTATACTGGTGAACACACACACACACACATACACACACACACACATACATACACACACACACACACACATACACACACACACATACATACATACACACACACACATTCACACACACACGCAAACAGACACACACACACACACATACCCATACTCTCTTTCACACACACACACACACACACACACACAGACACACACACACACACACACACACACATATACACATACACACACACACACACATACTCTCTTTCACACACACACACACACACACATACACACACATACACACATACACACATACACCCCCACCCCCACACACAAACACACACACAGAGAAGCAGTGGTGTCTGACCTGTTAGGTGTTTGAGGAACTTCTCCTTTTGCCTCAGGTCTCTGGGGAACACCTCTGCGAGTACAGGAAATAAGTAACATTTTGACCAATGAAAGGTGGACTGATGGGAAATATGTGGGAAAAAGTGTGTTTTTGTATTGGGTGTTTTTATCAGTGTCAGTCAAACAAGAGATAGCAGTCAAGTGATTACCACATCAAACAAGAGATAGCAGTCACGTGATTACCACATCAAAAAAGAGACAGCAGTCACGTGATTACCACATCAAACAAGAGATAGCAGTCGCGTGATTACCACATCAAACAAGAGATAGCAGTCACGTGATTACCACATCAAAAAGAGATAGCAGTCACGTGATTTCCACAACAAACAAGAGATAGCAGTCACATGATTTCCACAACATAAAAGAGATAGCAGTCACGAGATTACCACAACAAACAAGAGATAGCAGTAACGTGATTTCCACAACAAACAAGAGATAGCAGTCACATGATTTCCACAACATAAAAGAGATAGCAGTCACGAGATTACCACAACAAACTAGAGATAGCAGTCACGAGATTACCACAACAAACAAGAGATAGCAGTCACGTGATTACCACAACAAACAAGAGATAGCAGTCACATGATTTCCACAACATAAAAGAGATAGCAGTCACGAGATTACCACAACAAAAAGAGATAGCAATCACGTGATTACCACAACAAAAAAGAGATAGCAGTCACGTGATTACCACAACAAAAAAGAGATAGCAGTCACGTGATTACCACAACAACAAAAAGATAGCAGTCACGTGATTACCACAACAAAAAATAGATAGCAATCACATGATTACCACAACAAAAAAGAGATAGCAGTCACGTGATTACCACAACAAAAAAGAGATAGCAGTCACGTGATTACCACATCAACAAAACATGAGCAAGAAGAGAGGATTGACACAGCAGTTCAATATACAACAATTGAGACAGAATATTATAAGTGTGTTTTTGTTAAAAGGGCCCAGCTCTCCAATGATGTTGTCTCC